>NW_021940535.1:37600302-37603259 GCF_001715985.3 Manacus vitellinus
CCAGCCAATGCTTCAGCCCCTCACCTCCTCCTCCACCTCCTCACACCTTGCCTACTTGCTCCGTCCTTTCGCTCTGAAACACTAAATGTGTTTCATTTTGAAGTTTTTGTGGGAAAGATAGTGTTCAAAGGGCGAGCAGCAGCCCTGCGTACCGTGTGCTGGGGTTTGGCAAGTAAATGTGTCATCAGTAATTAATTTATTTTAGACGATCCAGACCTGAAAGATATTGACCCTACAGTATTAAAACATTGCCATGCTGCGGCTGCAACATGTATTCTGGAGGCAGGGAAACAGAAAGCTGACATATCTGCTATAAGGTACTCATAGTTGGAAGCTTCACCAGTTTTCTAGCGGTTGTTACTTAAAAGTGTACTGCTGAGTTAATGGTAACAGAAAACTAATAAATTCTTTTTTCCCTGTAGCACATGTCTAGAAGACTGTAAACTGGATAAAGAGAGAATAGAACAATTTTGCACCGAATATCAGGTTTTAAAAACAACTTTAGCATATTAATTTTTTTTCTTCTCATAGGAATTTATTGAACCTAGTAAATATTTTTTCTTTTTTTTCCCCCCTCTCCAGAAAAACAAGGATGCATTGGAAATCCTATTGGGAAGGTAGGTCAATCAGTCAGCACAGAAACATAGTTTCAACTACAGTTAGTTTGAAATTGTTCTGGAAAACAGTTTTGCATGGTTTAGGTAATTTAAGTAAGAAATATTGTTCCATTTTAAAAGTACATTTTTAACAAACTCTAGAAACAGCTGTTGAAACTTTTCTTCATTAGGAATTCTACTCTAAAAAAATCTTTTTGAGCTTTTCAAGAAGCATTACAAGGATCATGAAAAAGTTCTTTATTGATGGACGGCTTTAGAAAATGACCTTTTCTTTTAGTGTAGGAAACTTGTAACTGTTTTGTCTTTCAGCATAGGCAGATCTCCTCTCCACATAACTGATGTGTCTTGGCGCTTGGAATATCAGATTAAGGTAATTTTAATGCACTAAGGTGTTTCTTTAGTCTGTCTTAGTGCTGAGAAATGACTGTTTTATGTGTTCTTTGTTTTTAATTTAGAACAATCAACTTCATAAAACTTATCAGCCTTCCTACTTGGTGACCTTAAATGTAGAGGTACTGTACTCCCAGCCCCCTGAAAGGAAAAAAATGCAATTTCATGATTCTTTTAAATAAAATAGACGTTGTTGTTTGTTTTTTTTTCCTTCAGAACAGTGATTCAGGATCACACCCAGATGTTAGTTTTAGTTGTACGATGGAGCAATTACAGGTACTTGTTTCCTTCATCATTCTATGCTTAGCTCCAGTTGTGGATGTAGGTGTTTTTAGCAACTTGCCAATCAAAATTAAATCATATATACTATTATTTAAAAAAAAAAAAATCTCTACTGGGAGAATATGAGAGAATCTTCCATAAAAATTATCTGAGTGTATTTTACTGTCTTTTCAAATAAAGTTGCAAAGTAACTGATTTTAGTTGTGTGAGGAGTGTTTTACATACTGCATAAATATTTTGTCTGTTTTCATAGCTGTAATCTATATATGTATTTGGGAGGAAATTCATCATTTTCTGAAACTCTGATTTCCCGTGCTTTAGAGAAATGATTAAAGAAGCTGGTTCAATGATTTAAATGTGTCATGATTAAAAATAGAGAGCAAACTGAAGGCTCTTCAGTGGTGTTAATGACATGTAAGAAATGTACTGAAACAAACGTTGATCTTTGTTTAGCGATTTAAATGTGTAACTGAACAATAGAGGTATTGTAATGCTTGGAAGTGGCCAAACTCTGGAGGATCGGGAAGAGGGGTTGTGGAGAGAGGAAAAGCAAGATATTAAAACTTTAGGTTTTAAATGTGTGTCTTAAAAGTTGTCCTTTCCTCACTAATGAGCGTTTCTAGTCAGTTTGCTGACATAGCAAAATCTGACATGCTTTGGCTAGAGAATGATCCTGGTACAAAATTGCACTCAAAATATTTTCAGTATTTTAGAAATGCACGTAGTACTTCAAAGCCTGGAGCGGATGTTAGTGTTAGCCATTGTGGCAATACTGATAAAATCTACGTGTTAATAGTAGCGATCTGGTTTAGGAGCAAATACATTTTTAAAAGTGTTTTCCTTCAGTTCCCACTTTTCTAACTACACTGTAAAATATGGAGCTGTTTAATTACTTGCCGGCATTGTTTGTCAGTTGCAACATTTCTTTGTGCTACAAGGTGCTGGTTTCCCTTGCCTCTCTGTATAAAAAAGATACTCTGTTCCTCTAGCTGACCTTCTAAAAAATATGTTTATTCTAAGACAATATTTCATCTCTTAGGATTTAGTTGGAAAACTAAAAGATGCTGCAAAAAGTCTAGAAAGAGCGACTCAGATGTGATTGAAGGAAGGTGTCAGCCTGCTGAGCTGAAGTACTCTCATTCCTAAGAGTGTCTCCTAAATGACAAATGTCTTTCATCTCTTGATGCAAACTGTCCTTTTTTTTTTAAGTCCCTGGATGTGAATTAAATGAAACAACTTTTTTACGTCCGCATTTGGTATTCCTTGCTCGTGTAATTTTTTTTTTATTAATTCTTGTTAAGTATTTGCTTAACTGTCATGTCATCAAAGCATTCCTTCTGTCTTATTTTGTATATTTTTACATTTGTCGCTGCTTATTTTTCTCTGTTATCTAATAAAAGTTTATTCGCGCCTGTTCTGCAATTTCTATGGGTGAATTAGCTGTACCTAAAAGTAAGATGCTAAACGTTAGATCAGCTCAGTGAGGCGAAAGTCCCTTCCTCCCGTGCCGCGGCTGCGGCGCGTTTGCTAAATCGCCCGCCGCGCTTTGTCATTTCCCTCCAGCCGATCTTACATCTCCCCTACGAGTAAAGGTTGGACCCCGGCGCGGGTGGCAAGAAAGGATTCAGTTTAATCGTATGGGCTCGGGGTGCCTCGAGGAAAGCCGAG
>NW_021940535.1:37604720-37609072 GCF_001715985.3 Manacus vitellinus
GGGGCAGAGGGAGAGACAATGGGCTGGTGGAGAGAGGACCCATCCGGACCGGGGAGACTGTGCGCTCCCAGCGCCTGAGCCGCCCGGGCGGCCAACTCGGAGGGAGCGAGAGAGCGAGGGAGCGAGCGAGAAGGGCCCGCGAGGAGCGGCGGAGACCCGGGCGTTCTGTAACTAAAATGAGCGGAGCGCAGCGGCGGCGGCGGCAATAAGCTTATTGCAATTGACAGCGTCTGCAGTTCATTTCAAGATGGCCGCTTGGCTCACATTCATTTTCTGCTGAACGACTTTTAACTTTCATTGTCTTTTTTGGCCGCTCCGATCATCACCCACCGGCTCCGTTTTCCGGGTACGTATGAAGCGAGGTGTCGCCTTAGCAAGGGCGGGGGGCGAAGGGGGCTCGGCGGCGGTTTTCGGCCGGTTTGGGGGCTGCAAAGGGGCGCCTAGGTGTCCCCCGAGCTCTCCGTATGGGAAAAGCGCTGACAGGCTGCTCCAGCCACACACACACATACAGACACGCAGCAGCAGCAGCAGCAGCCTGTGCACTCGCTCGCGTTACGCACCCACATTTGCAAATTTTAGTTCCTTTCTTTCTCCAGACGCCCCCTAAAACCTTTCTGTGCACATGGCCCCCGAGGAGAATATTTATATTTCCCGACCCTGCTGCCAGCCCGGCCCGAGCGCCCTTTGTTTAAAGGCAGATTTTGATTAAACAGGGACGTTCGTGAAATCTGGAGCTGCCTGGGTCAAGTGATTTCAGTCCTCCCCGAAAGAAATGTGTCTGGGGGAGGTTAAAATGTCAGATAACGCACCCATTTTATAGAGACGGAGCCAGCGGGGGGTAGCGATCCTCCTGGGGGGGTTGTTAGGAGCCGGGGCACCCAGCAGAAAATGTTATTAACTTAAGTTGGACAAGTACTTGTGTGAAATTGGATGGGTTGTAAGATGGCGGTTCCCAGTTGTTTCCAATGTCTCCTCTTACATTTCTGCTCTAAATGCTAAACTTTAGGGGTTTGTGCCTACTGGGAGAGGCAAGGGATGGCCAACGCCGAGAAATAACTTTTTTGGGGGGTGAGGATAGCAGTTTGGCTGCGATCTTGGGGAGCTGGGGCGTGCGGTTTGCTGGAGCCTTTGGAGCAAAGGTGATGTGTCTGCGGGACGCGGAGGGGGGGGTGGTGTGTGTGAATTTCTTTTCTCTGGTTGGTATTTTTTTTCTCCTGAGCCCGGGAAGGGTAAATTTACATGAAATCCTTTGTCAGATCTTAGAGATGTCGCGAGTGGGCTCCTCGTACTGCTTATGGGCAGCCCTTGAAAGTTGCTAGTGTTCTGGTTTTATAATTGAATGGCCTTGGCGATATATAACGCGGGATGTTTCTCTGTGTTTACTGTAAACATTTGCAAATAATGAGGTAAAAATAAGCAGAAAAAAATCGCATTTCTATACAAGTGAGATAGTAACTTTTCAGCCTCTAGAAAGTTTGATTCACTCCTCCATTCTCCAGAAAAGTCGAAGAAAACCTGGGCGTGTGTGCCCATTTGCAAGCTTGGCGCTAGAAGGATTTTTTTTGCGTAGTCTGTAGTGGTCGGAGTAGCTTCTTTTATGGGACTGTCCCTAACACCAGGGACATTCTGGAAATACAGTCCAGTAAAACTACTTTGAGTGACTCTGAGCAGCCCATCCTGGAAACTGAGACAGACTTGTGTTGCAGTTTGCCAGAGACACGAAGTCCTGACCTACCTGGTCGCTTAGATAGTACAAAATTAGCATTTTAATGTATTTTTTTAAGTAGACCTATTATGTCTTACGCCTAGTCACAGGGAGCTGATTTTGAAGACTGGGGTCCTTTTGCACTCTGTTGCCAATATTCAGGTCTTTCCTCGGTGCAGCAAGTTGGGCAGAGATATTTGAGCTTCGTGTGCCTTCTCTGAAAGAAGCACCGTCCTCTCCTTTAAAACGTTTGCGTCCATTCTTAAGTGAAAGAGTAATAACAGGCTCGATAGTACAAGTGGCTCTGGCTGATAATGAGTGAAGATGTGGAATGACGGCTGCTTTATTCCTGATGAGAGAGTTTTCCGAGAGGAGATGGGTGCAAAGTACACAAACCTATGCGAGCCATGCTTCTATTTTTTATGTATGTATTTTCTGTTAGAGACCTGTCGAGCAAGGTTTGATAGCTTATTGCCTTTATAGATTTGTAATAATGTAGCTGATTCTTAGCAGGAGAATGCACTTCTGTTTTTCTTCATTTTGACATAACATGTTTAAGGCCTCTAAATAATCGGTTGGCTGGCAGTGTTTACTTCTAGCGAGTATTATCTACGTATATTTTACGTTTAGTTGTTCCATGTGTCAGTGTGTAAATATATATTGTCCTGGGTAAGAGGCTGTTTGTATTTGTGTGAAGTAGTGGCATTCGCCGTGTGATCAGCAGGAGCAGAAAAAAAATCTGAAAGGATTTCCATCGTACCAAAATATTAAGCTCAGGCTGCTGTAGTAAAATGTGCTGTGTTCATGTTACAACCCCGCAGGCACAGACACGCGTGTGCCTGTGCCTGTGCGGGTGGCTTTTGAGGAGAAATTAGGCGCCTTGTTCAATTCGCTAGAGAAAATCACTGATTTTCAAGATAGCTTATAGCATGTTAGAAATGTGCTAACTTTGGGCAATAAATAATCCGCGTTTAGGGGTTGCTTCGACAAAACAGGTTTCACGGTTGAATTTAATCCCCCTCCATTTAGGAAGGGGCTATGCCTGCGTGAAATAAACGCGTTAATGTCTTGAAAGGTTTGTCCCAGTCTATCAGGGCTGGGAAGGAATTCTTGGTCAGCCGACTTGCATGACCTCGGTCACTGCTGGTTTTTTTGGTTCAGATATTTATGAATTATAAGGTAGTGACTTGAACAAATAAGACACAGAACCGTGAAAGCAGTCTGTCCATGTGTAAGTACCTAAAGGGACCTCAGAGCCGCCGGCTTCAGGGCTCTTCAGAGGAGAGTGCAGAAGCCCCGTCTCCGCCTTTTCTGGGAAAAGCAAAACCTCGGTATCAGTTTAAAAGTAAGAAGCAGAGGGTCAGGGACCCTGGAAGCGACATTTAAACCGCAGTACAATGCAGCGGTGGTCTTGCTTTCCCTCACGGAGCTGGGAACAGCTTTGGGGACCTGGTCTGGCTTGGTGCTTTTGGCATTTTGGTTTTCTGTGTGCTGGCCGGCATTGGTTTGATGGGAGTTTGATGGGAGTTTTATCTGCTGCTCACTCGAGGGTTCTCCTGCAGCAGCCAGAGAAGTTTTCTGGCCGGGGTCGCTCGTTGGCGCTGTGCACACTTCTGAAGAATATTGTACCCCTGTCCTGGGCAGTTTGGCCGACGTTCAAAGCTTTTAGAAAGCTTGGTGTGTTGCCCTTTTTTTTTTTTTTTCCCTGCCTAACATCGAAGTTTGCCAGTGGCTGGGGGGAACCTTGCATCTTGAGCATACGGTGCTGCGATGAGAGGTGGCTCGCAAGCTCTGCCTCGGGAGGAGCGGAGACCAAGGACGGGAGCTGCTTTCTGGGAGCACTGACCTGGGGAAATTAATGGCTTGCATTGGAACCACGTTGTTATATTACATTTTTCAGGATCTGGTTGACAGAAAATAATTTACTCTGCAATTGACATGGCTGACAGGTTTTTTCCTCGTATGTACTTTCCCCTTTATCTCTTATTCCCTCTCATTTTAAACAGTATGTGTGCATCTAGCGTTGTTGCCAGTGCATCCGATGGGGGTTTATGGGTTTCAGACTGTGAAAATGACATTTGTTTTTCACTCTTGTCGCTGCATTGTGTTGACAAGGTGTTGATTTAGCTTTAGGAATGATCTGGTCACATGGTCCTTCGCATATTGTCACTAATGTACCGTTTAAAGTCGGTTTGGGCTTTCCCCCCCTCTCAGTGTGCTTTATTGATGAAAAGGGGGTTTGCTTAAGGATTCGGAGACTTGTATTTTCCCATCCAAGCATCTTACCGTGGTGCTGCAAATCTCTTTACACCTTTTGCAAAACTTTGCACTGCGCTCGCTTCATCCGCGGGAGGATTTTCAAACGAGAGTCAAAACGGGGGGAAGGAAAGAAAGAGAGAGAAAAAGAGTCAGGGGGAAGAGAAAGGGAGGAAGGAGAGAAATGAAGAAAAAGGAGATGGAGAGATCGGGGATGCCGGCGCGGTGGAGCGGGAGCTGGGGCTCGGCACCTCGCCGGCGGTGCGGGGGGCTCGGTCCCCGGGAGCGCGGCGTGGTTCGGAGGGAGGGAGGGAGCGGAGGGGGAGAGGAGCGATCTCAGACCAGCTTCTCGCACCGAGTCGACGTGGAGAGAGGCCCCTGAGAGGATCCG
>NW_021940535.1:37610000-37618289 GCF_001715985.3 Manacus vitellinus
CGGACCGCGGCACCTGGGACGCAGCCGCGCTCGTCCCCGCTGACCGGTCCTCTGTGTGTGTGTCTTTCAGAGCCGCTGCTCGCCACGCCAAAATGCACCGAACAACCAGAATCAAAATAACCGAGCTAAACCCCCATCTCATGTGCGTGCTCTGCGGCGGGTACTTCATTGATGCAACAACCATCATAGAGTGCCTCCACTCCTGTAAGTACGACCGGGCGCTCCGCGTTGTTCCCTCGCCGCTTCCCTCCTTTCCCGGCATCCCGGGAACAGAAACAAAAAATCCTCCCAAGCCCAAACCCCCCGAGGGGCTCGGGACCGCTGCCCTCTACCTCCCCGACGGGTGGGGAAGTAGGTGTTCCGGCCGCGGTGCAGATTTTCTGAGGACAGCCCTACGGTCTTTGTTAAAGTAATAATATATGTACTATAAGCGTCTCCTTTTCATGGTAATTGCGGCTTATTTGGGTATTTGTTTAGCTTAAGCAGCTCGCTGCTGACAATGGACGATTTGCTCTAGCTTGCATAGTTTAGAAAATCGCACCTTTATCTATGCATATCTGAGTGGCACCTTCGAACATCACTGAAAGCCTGTCGTTTTTGACTTACAGTCTGTAAGACCTGTATCGTGCGTTACTTGGAGACCAGCAAGTATTGTCCTATCTGTGATGTCCAAGTTCACAAAACTCGGCCGCTTTTGAATATAAGGTAGGAGAAAGTTGCGAAGTGCATCCTGCATCTCTTATTTTGCTTTATGTGGGGAGACCAGCAGTAGTCGGTGTCAATGTTATCTCTTCGTCTGCGATTTAAATCTGAAAGGGCTTGTCAATTTACAAGCTAACTGGTGTGTATGCGTTCTCTTTGGAGTTTCATCACTGATTGAAACTGAAGATTTCTCTGCATGGGAGACAGAAAGTTTTTGTTTGTCTTTTTAGCATAAGCCAGTCATTGATGTAATGCCTTTTCCCTCTCCCCAGTTCTCACGTGTACCACCGGACAGTTCTTGCCTCTGCTTTCTGTATCTCCCAGACATGCATCACTCCAGGATAATTCCTAATCATGAAAACTCTTGCGGCAACTTTCCAAGCTAAGAGGCAAAAACCTTTAAAGCATCATTTGCCTTTCAGAAACATTTTCCTTGTCAGCACTGCATTTTGCTCTCTCTCCTTTCTAGGGAGGATGTGTAGTTTTTAAGGCCTTCCTTTAGTCCGAGAACCTTCAGTTGAGGTACCACAGATAAGTTTTGATTCAGAGTGGTAGTTAGAGCAGGACTAGTTTGATTACAAGGTCCTGCAAGTTAACTTTTAATGACTGGCCTCCCCCTTTGTAGAAGATGCCTTGTTGTGAAAGATTATAAGTAGGGATTAAAATATTACTTCACCTACTTATTTTCATGTTTTGGGGTTGTTCTTTTTTTCAGGTCAGATAAAACTCTCCAAGATATTGTATACAAGCTAGTACCAGGCCTTTTCAAAAGTAAGTAGTTAAATCAGGCATTTTGTTAAGAGCAGAAAACAAAACCAGAGCTGCTATCCTATATCAATACCAGGAGTTACAGAGTAAATGCTAAAAGAAAATTATATGCTTTTCCATCTAGATGAAATGAAAAGAAGAAGGGATTTTTATGCTGCTCATCCGTCGGCTGATGGTAAAAGCTTCTCATTTGCAACTTTAATAAATATAGCATTGACCTAGATGTTTTACTGTTTCCTTTTTAACTTACAAGTGATGTATTACTGTCACAGAATTTTAAGAAGTAAAGTCAGCATAATAAAAGTTTATTGTTTTGTCAGGTAGCTTTCATTCATTATCTTACTGTGAAGATTTTTTTTTCTTGTTACTGAGAATTGCCATTCTTCCTGATTTGAATTTCAAAATGTAAATTGTTGTGGAAATTTCTGCGCAGCTGCCAATGGCTCTAATGAAGACAGGGGAGAAGTGGCTGATGAAGACAAAAGAATTATAACAGACGACGAGATAATAAGCTTATCCATTGAATTCTTTGACCAGAACAGGCAAGTTCCAGAATTGCAATATTTTATGTTTACCTGATTGATAGCAGCTGTATTTATTATTTGTTGTAAATGTGTCATTTCTTCTCACAGACTGGAACGAAAAGGAAATAAGGAGAAAGAAAAATCAAAGGAAGAGGTAAATAACTTTCCTTTACTCCAGAGGAAGCATATCACACACACACACAACTTTGGGACAGGTCTGTAGCTGAGAAAAATACATAGGTATGTGTATCTAGAACAAAGGAGGTGCACCTCCTATTATGGCATGAGGTACAGAAAAGGTAAAATATTTTTATACAGCTGTATATGTAAGCAACTTTTTAAAATTAAAAATGCGTGCAGTGTTACTTTTAAAGCAGAATCTGATATTTTGTAAAATTTAAAAAATATTTAATAATTTATTGATTACTTTATTATAAACTAAAAACATACAATACAAATATTTATGTATAAATTTAGTTACATATTTTAATTACTTTAGAACTGTAATTTACCACTTATTTGTGACATGCCTTCTAAGGCAGTGGACATTGTTATGTTATAGTTCATAATTTAATAAGATACATTTTTTTTAACTTGAAACGTTAGAGTACAACATTAGTGGGAGTAATTGCTTGTTCTCAGTAGACTGATTTTCTTTACTATGCTCTCAGGTGAATGACAAAAGATACTTGCGCTGCCCAGCAGCAATGACAGTGATGCATCTAAGAAAGTTCCTGCGGAGTAAAATGGATATACCTAACACTTTCCAGGTACCTATGGGGAAGGAGTGATTTTTTTTTTTTTTTAAGTTTTTTGTTTGTTTTGTTTTTTATTTAGGACTCGTTTCCTCATTACAGCCTGTTCCAGCAAGTGCTAACTGCCAAGTATTTACGGTGTGTGCAATACGTTGCTGGGCTTATTTTTAAAGTATCTATCTGTAGAGTATGGTGACACTGTAATTTTTTTTAATGCTGTAAATATCAAAGTATAAAGAAATTGCTCCTTGATGTATTTAAAACATGTCCAATAGATATGCAAATTCCCTACTTCTTACTGGGTTTGGTATAGCTTTTTTTGTTTGGTTTTTTTCCAATTTTGTGAGATATGTAACAGCAGGGCTACTTTCACCTGAGATCAGTCATGTGCTAGGGCTGAATGCCTGGATGTTCCTTAATGCAAGGATTCATATCTTGAACAGATCGATGTGATGTATGAAGAGGAGCCTCTGAAGGACTACTACACCCTAATGGATATTGCCTACATCTATACCTGGAGGCGGGTGAGTATCTCCAGGAGGACTCCAGTATGTCTCCTCCAGGGGGGGTGCAGGTCATGGCTTGGGGAGGGTGCTTATAAGGGTCTCCCTTTTGCTTTACAGAATGGGCCTCTGCCCCTGAAATACCGGGTCCGACCTACTTGCAAGAGGATGAAGATCAGTCACCAGAGAGAAGGCTTGAATAACAGTGGGGAGCTGGAAAGTGACTCTGGGAGCGACAAGGCGAGCAGCCCAGCAGGAGGCATCCCCTCCACCTCCTCCTGTTTGCCCAGCCCCAGCACCCCGGTCCAGTCTCCTCACCCCCAGTTCCCTCACATCTCCAGCACCATGAATGGCACCAGCAGCAGCCCCAGCAGTAACCACCAGTCCTCCTTTACCAACAGAGCTCGGAAAACATCAATAAATGGCTCCTCAGCCACTTCATCTGGTTGACGTGCCAACCAGGCTACCACCCTCGTCCTTCCTTTATATAGATCTCTCCATGCCATTACAGCTTTATAGATGCTAATCCATGTGACTATCATCCAAATTGCTTTCTTTTGTAGTAACACTGAACTTGGCTATAAAAGGCCAGACTAGGTGACATTCAGGATGGACGTTAATGGAAACGCAAGATTGAAATGTAAATTGTTTTCAGAGGACTGAGAAGCAAACAAAAGTTACATCTTCACCTGTTCTGAGTGATGTGGAGTTGTTTCTGTCCCCATCATCTGGAGTCAGGAGTCTCCAGAAGTCAGTACAAATCCCGGGAAGTAGTTTGTTAATCCAGACTAACTCCTCCATTGCGTTCTCTTCGATTGTTATTGTTCTTATGCTGTTTTGTGAACCTGTAGAAAGCAAGTGCTTTTTCATCTTGAAATCCAACAAAATCGAAAGAATATGCATAGAGAAATGCATATATGTAGCCATGTCACTGTGAATAACAATTTTTGCGTATTAGCCATTTTGATTCTTATGTTGCATCTTTTACTTCTCTGTTGCTGCGCAGAACCGATCAAAAGAAAAGTAAACTTCAGTTTTACAATCTGTATGCCTAAAAGCGGGTATTACCGTTTTATTTACTGACTTGTTTAAATGATTCGCTTTTGTAAGAATCAGATGGCATTATGCTTATTGTACAATGCCATATTGGTATATGACATAACAGGAAACAGTATTGTATGATATATTTATAAATACTATAAAGAAAATATTGTGTTTCATGCACTCATGATATGGTTGTTAACTTTCTAAACTGGTTCGACCCTTGCAGATGCCGCCTGTTTGAGCTTTGCTTGTACTGCAAGAAACACTTTGTGTGTGAGAGCTACAGTATTGGGAAAGCACATTCAAGTCTCTGATAACCCGGAGGCAATTGGCAATCTTAAAAGGATTTTACTGGCTTTGTCTGGTTTTTTTCAAGTGAAATATTTTTACTTTACCAAATGTTGAAGTGATACAGTGAAGAAAAAAAAAAATCAAGGGACATGGAAGTCTTTGACCTGTTTGATAACCTTTTTATTATTTGATGTGGTGGGACTGTGTTTTTAAAAGCACATGGAATCATTATAGAAGCCATAAACTATTTGGTATAAAGTTTAAGGAACCAGCAAGTGGCTGGATGAAGGCATTTTATCTAAATTTGTTTTAATATATATGTATATGGTACAGTACTAACTTCATTAAAATTTAACAGGTACTTTTCAATAAATTGTGGAGAATGCCTTCTCTTTAATGGCCTGCAAGTAGGTGCATTTTATTACAGGCTTCTAAGAGTGGGTTTTTTTCAGTAGAAGGAACTTTTCCACCATAAAATATGAACAGCCCAGATACTTTTCAGTTTGTGCTTTGCTTTGGTCGAACTTTGTGTGTGTTCATCACCCATCAGTTATACATTTGTGAGGGTGTTTATTCTATATGGATATTGTTTCATGTTTGTACGGAAAAATTGTAGTTAAACATTTCATTGTCTCCAGTCTGCAAAAGAAGCACAATTCTTAATTGCTTTGTCTTGCTTATAGTCATTAAATCATTACTTTTGCATATAAATTGCTGTTATTTGTCCTGCTTGTTTTTATAGACCAGGTGATTGCAAATCCTCCACAAAGTTATCGCTTATTGATGTATATGTCTTGTTAAACAAGAGTTGATATTTTTTTCTGTAGTAAACATGTACAGCTCAATTTCAACAGTAAAAACTTCAGTTTTATATACACGAATAACTTTCATTTATAGCTGATCAAAGAAATAAACAAATAAAAGGGATAATTCATTGAAAAGTAGCAAATGACCTCTGTTGATAATGTGGTGTTAAGGGAAAAATATCTTTTTCTCATGGGATGTGTTTCTGGGTGTACCAAAGATTTTAGTGAACAGAACAGTATGGTGTACTAAAATAACAAAGAAAAAAAAAGCCTAGAAATTGCAGTGATTTGTTTTGGTTGCCTGCCTCGAAAACATTTGCTGTTCTTTATTTGACCCCGATTAATTCTTGGAAATAAGCAAATGGTGCATTCTCACATCCTACTCAGCCACAGGTTTTACCTCCTATCTGTTCAAACTTAGCCCCTGTTAAACTGCATTGCCTGGGAAGGGGAGAACTTGATTTTTGTAATGGTGAGTGCCATGTTCTGCCTGTGCTGTCCTGGATTACTTTTTTAAGCCTCGGTGGAACTAAAAACGTTTTAATATAAAGATATCTCTCAATGCGACCTAATGTCTATCTTGGCACTATTCCCTCAGCTACATGAGTAAATCACGCTGTACTTGTTGAAGTATTTCACCCAAAACCCAGCACTGAGCCTGCAGCAGAGGCTTGTACATTAGCACACTGATAAAATTGCGCTTATTTATACTGGAAGTAGCAGTTAATCACAACTTCCAGCATCAATACGGAACTGTTCTTGGTCTTTGTGGAGTGAAGTACTCGGCAAACAGGAGTGGGATATTTCCCTTCGAGGTTTACTAAGCTCTTGCAGCATTTTCGACATCTCCTGTCTGAACAAGAACAAACGCTCTCAGTAGCTCTCTTGCTGAGCTGCAGAAGCCGCCGAGGATGTTTGTGCTGCCATGTGAAACTTTTGTTTTGCTGCTGGCCCTGCGCAGATGGCACCGCGATGCTTATATACTGCTAAGCACAACTGGGAGGGCGATCAAAGATAGCATCTTGGTGTTCTACTTGTGAACCTGCTACGTCAACCTTCCCGGTTTCACAATACTTTCCTTTGCAGATACATAGCGAGAGGGTTTCCTTAAAACGTACCTTAATTCTACTTGTTGGGAAAGAAATCTCCATTCGGTACATGTAAAGAGAATCTTTTAATTACCCGACGTTGCGTTTATAGAGATTGAGGGATAAAGCCAAAGTCTGTTGCGTTTTCCTGAGCTTGTTCAACAATCAGTCTGATTAAGGGTAGAGGCAGGGGTGGTCTGTGCTGGCTGGAAAAAGATGTTTTTCTGTCTTCGTCCGACCAAATTTTCCTGCCTGGTTCAGCTGCCTGCAGCTACAAGCAGCGCTTTTGTGCCCGGCCGGAATGGGAATCCAGCCCCGGGAAAAGCAACGGAGAGGGAGCATGAAGATCTCTACAGGCTTCTAGAGAAGACAGACAGAAATAGGGAGAAGGAACGCAGAAATACGCATGGAAAGAAAGAGAAGGAGCATGACGAGCTTGCTGAACCGAGATGGTTGTCCCCCAGCACCGAGCATTCCTCTCAACAACCTGTGCCGCTGCCTTCCAGCAGATCGATGCGGGCACCGCCGGCACATTTCCGACACCGGCAGCGTCCCGTGGGCAAGAGGGGAGAGCGGAGGGCGGCACCACCGGGGCTCCGGAGGCTCGGGCAGCACCGGGGGAGCCCCGGAAAACGCGACGCAAAGACGACGTTCCCCGATTTTCGGATGGGGCACAGAAACCCGACAGCGGGGGCAACGGCAGGCGCCCTGCGCGACGAGGCGGTGCCTTTGGTCCTCTCCCCACGGCCGCCGGAGATGCACCGCCGTCACCCCCGCCGCCGCACGCTGCCACAGCAGTGTCGTTTCGCTTGGGGACTTTCAAAGCGCGGCCAAAGCAAGTCTTCCCGGGACCGGGACCGGGTGGACCCTTCTTCCTTCCGCCTCCGCCAGCCCTGCGCCTCTTTTCTTCTTCGCCGCGACCTCAGACCGCCGGGGCGAAGGGACCAGCAGAGAGCTGTGCTCCTGACTTCCGAACATCACTTCTGGACTGTTCATCTCTCCCCACGCAGGAACTCCTGCAGTTCCGATCTTTGCCACCAAAGCGGCTGACGAGGATCGGGTTGTCTGGCCGTGCAGGGCTCCAGTTTCTGTCCCCGGCGCGGGGCGGGCGGCGGCGGCCCCGCCGCAGGTACCGCAGCGGGAGGCGGGTAGCGGCGGCCCCGCAGGGCTCCTCGAGCCCTCCCAGTTTTAATACGGTGAAATTCTGAGACAATGTTTACTCAGATAAGTGTTTCCTGTTTCCGCTGTTAATTTTTAACGTTCTTGCTCCTACTCTGGGTACTTGAAACGGATTTCCTTTATTTTACTATAAACAGTTTCTTTTTCATCTTTTCTGCCCGTCTCCCACCCGGAGGACGCCTGGAGAAGAACCTGCGCTCCCGTCCCAGGGTCTGCGGATCTCTGCTTTCCGCAGCTCCAAGTCGTTGCCCCGCTGCGGGAGCTCCGACCCATGGTTGATTTGTGTTGTATTAACTCAAGAATGGGAAGGATTCTGGCAGCGAGGATTTTTTTCCAGCTTTGGCTCCCTCACTCCCTTTCCCCACGACCAACAGAGGAGTCCCGCCAGGACAACAGAAAAACTTGTTAAGCCCAGTGTGGACCATGCAACTCTCGGTCGCACCGCCTTCGGGGATGGGATATTTGTATTTATTTAACAGTGATGGTATGGGCCAAAGAAAAAAAAAATCGACAGTGTCGGTAACGAGTACAGCACGAAGGACACGTAACACCCGCGGCAAAGGGAGGTCTTCCCCGCCGGGGTTGGGTAGGCAGAGGGAATTCCATCCCCGTTCGCTGCCGCGGAGCCG
>NW_021940535.1:37619159-37622527 GCF_001715985.3 Manacus vitellinus
CCGCCGATGCCGGGACCAGCCCTCCCCGGGGCACGGCGGGGCCCCGGGGCGCCCCGACCTCTCCCAGAGAGGGGAGGGGGCCGCGGTAGCCATTTGGCGCATCTATTTTCGTGGTCCGTAGCTGAATATCGCACCTCGTCTACAGAGACAAAGGGCTGTATGTTCCCATCGCCGGGGACAGGCAGATGCCTTCCCCGCTCCCCGCGCCGATGCTCTCAACGGTGCGGCCGGGGTACATTTTCTAGGGAGCGGCCGGGTGAGATCTCCCCCGTGGCAGGGAGGCACTTTCCAATAGCAGAAGCAGCCAGCAGCCCTTCCCCCTCTGCGCCCGTCGCCGGGCTCCTCTGGCGAGAATACCGCCCGTATCTCTCTCCCGCCGCATCCCCCGTGGAAGAGGCCGAGGCCGGGAGACACCGCCCCGTATCCTGGGGCCTTCGCTGAGCGCAAATCTCAGGCATTGCTGCCAGCGGTGGCCTTTCTTACTCCTCCCTTTCCATGTGCTAGGGATGCTCGAGAGTTGCCTCCTCGACGAAGCACTTTCTAATCTGTGAGACAACATCGTGCCAAGGATCCTGTAGCCGATGAAGGCCTCCGAAATGGGCTGACACTACAAAAAAAAAAAAAAATCCCCCACCAAAACTAACCAACCAACCACCAACCAACCAAAAAAAAAAAGAAGAAAAAATTAAAAAAAACCCCAAACCCCAAAAAACAAACCCAGGAGAAAACTGCAAATAAAATAACAAAACTCCACACTCCACCAAAGAAACCTAAACCAGCCCGTATTCACAACCCCAAAACTTTAAAGGGGAAATGAGGGGAAAAAAATCCAACAGAACAAACAAGATAAAACCCAAAAGAAAGCCCAAACAACCAAAACCAAGAAACCCCAAAACCTACGCTAACAGGGTGCTGAAGGGAAGGTGTTGGCATGTCCAAGGTGCAGGTGTGCTGAGTGAGTGATGCCCCTGCGAGGCAGCTCTCACTGCGCGGGGTGCGGAGCCTGCGCACCCCCTCCGCATGTTCCCGACGCCGGCAGCTCTGCCCGGCCAACGGGTGCTCCGGGGCAGCCGGT
This sequence comes from Manacus vitellinus, assembly GCF_001715985.3. NCBI lineage: Eukaryota > Metazoa > Chordata > Aves > Passeriformes > Pipridae > Manacus > Manacus vitellinus. The sequence goes on from NW_021940535.1 coordinate 37,620,235, forward strand.
CGGGACGTGTCCCATCCGGAGGGATAGCACTTCGATTTCTAGGTTGGGATAGGCTGGCTGCGAAGGACTGCGGCTGGAGCCCCGGGGGACACCGCGCTGTTGCTCCCCGGGCTGGGGCTCTGCTGCCGGGCAGGCGGGAGCGCAGGGAGAGCCCCCGGGCACCGAGGAGCTGGCAGCAGAGGGTACCAGCGGAGGCGAGAAAGGCGCTCAGCGCCGAGAGGGATGCCTACAAGCCAAGAGCTGCCATTTTGTCTCTTTTAAGAGGGTTGCCTTTCCCCTCTCCTGCAGCGCAGTGCGCGGGGGTGGCAGCATCGTCTCCTCTTGCCCTGCCCCTCCTCGGCCGTCCTCCAGGGAGGCAGCTCAGGGCTGCAGGAGAGGTCCCCTCGGGAAAGCGCCAACCAGCCCCAGCCTTCCCAGCCCTGGCGCTCTCCCTGCCACCTCCGCCCTAGGTGCTCGGGGTTTGCAGGCTGTTCAGCTGATTTGTTGCTAATAGCAACCACACGACAGCGATTTGCAGCCTTTGCTGCTGCCAGCGCCTCTCGTTACACCTTCTTCTGCAAACCGGGATATCGTCGTCTGGCTGCTGCCTGTCCCCACCCCTCTAACCGCAGCAGCCAGGGACAATGATGGTGCAGGAGGACGGGACGGCCGCGGGGCGAGCTGCGGGCTTCGCTGGGCACCGCGCAGGTTTGGTCCTTCCAGATCAAGAACTAAATACTGGCCAGCGTTCAGCCGCAGCCGCGCAGGCTCCGCGCATTTCGCATTGTGTGGCAGCATTGTTGAGAGCTGCCAGCGCCCGCAATCCGACCGGCGCGGGGGGGGTGTGGAGAAGCGCTGCTGGGTTTACATATGTAGATGCGGGCAGCGTTCAGCGCCAAGCCGACACACACCCTCCCCCGGAGCATCAGACCTCGGAAGACAAAGGAAGACCTCGCTCCTTTCAAGTTCCAAGAATAAATTAAGCTTCGGCTTTCAGTTTTGAAACGTCCCAAAAATATTTTTTTTTTTTTTTTTTTTTTTTTTTTTTTTTTTTTTTAATAATGGCACTGCACAAGCGCTGACGGTTCCGCAGGAAACCAGAGGTGTAACCATATGCACGTGGTAAAAAGGACTCAGTCCTACCAGCTAATATTTCCTGGTCCCATCCTGCAAGTCAGCCTCACATGTTTTGCCCTTTTCCGGTTTATTTATCCCTTAAAATTTTTATTCAGTCTTTGCCTAGTGTAATGGCGACGCACCAATCTCCACTAGCCAAATCTGTACCGTTTACATGTTTACAGTTAAAAATATCTGTTCAAATGCCAGCGTCGTCCTCTTATGTGAAAAAAAAAAAGGAGAAGTCCTCTTTCTAGAGCGTTTGAAGTGCCTCGACGTTTCTGTCTTCGCCTCGCAGAACTAATTTACTCTATAGGAAGGTCTCATAAACTAAACTCACCACTGAAAATCCGGTGAGGGGACCCCAGAATGGCGTGACTCCCTGAAGCCCCGAGCCAAAGCTCAGGGGGAGAAAAAAAGAGAGAACTCTCCACCACTATGGTCCCTCTGAAAGAGTCTTTGCTAAAATCAGGTAACGGCAAAGCCCAAATTAAATTTGAAAATTAAATTATTCAAGGATTCAAATTTATTTTAGTACAGGCTGTATGTGGAGTTGACGACTCTTCACTCAGTGTACTCTCTTCGAGAGAGCACTTCAGTTTCCTACATCCCATTCACTCCCACTAACCTTTCCACGTGCAACCTCCTGGCTTTCAAAAACCCAGCGTTTCCAACTCGGATCCGCGGGAGCAAGCGGAAGAGTTTGCGCGTTGCTCTTCCCACCAGACGCGCTCAGTCGTGCAAACACAGGATTAAACCCCCTAATTTCTGTAACCCTGTAAATATCTCCTCAACGCCTTGAACAATTTACCAGGTGTGTGGCAAGCAGAAGAGACCCTCCAGAGGCAGATCGGGCGACCCAGCGCCCTGCCGACGGGTGCGGGAGACGGCCGGGGGCAGCTCTGGCTCCGGCTCCAGCTGACCCGCAGCTCCGGCGGGCTCTCCCGGGGGCGTCCCGAAGCCGGGAAGCCGCCGCATTAAGGCGCGGGAAGACCTCACCTTTTAATGGGCGTCGTGCGGTTTTAAGCCGTAGTGGAACATCCACGGCTTGACCAGCCGAGGCACCGCAGGGCATGAGCCGCCGAGGGGCAGCGAGCCCGACCCTGGACCTGCCACCCAGGGCCCTTCCAGCCGGGGGGTCCTGCGGAGCACTCAGCTCCTCCCGTGCGGAGGCTGAGTCACCTGTTGCCTCGTACCC
>NW_021940535.1:37622537-37624393 GCF_001715985.3 Manacus vitellinus
CGGAGGCTGAGTCACCTGTTGCCTCGTACCCGCGGGGACGAGACCAAGCCGGGAAACCCCATCCCCCCGGCACGCCTCACTCCCAAAAAACTCCAGGAGCAACTTCGCCCTTCCCCATCTTGGGGAAAACGATGCTTATCCTCCCCACTTTGGGCGTATTTCCGAGTGAATCAAAGGCTGAGATTAAAGAACACCCACCAGAAAGCGAAGGCACATTATTAATTTGGGTAACTGTTGCCTATTACCCTGGTCTCCGATTTATTTTTTAAGCTGACGTGTGCGGTAACACAGTCATTACTAACACCACCCGCTTAAGGATACAGGTTTCCTACTAATGAGCACCCCAGCAGTAGGCAATGAAGTCTCACAACTACGTCATTTCCATAAATGATTTTCCGTCTTCAGTACTTTTGCGAGAACTGGTGACATTTCCGTAGACCGCATTTGCATGGTGTTTATTCCTCATTATTATTATTAACTATGTGAATAGACTCTCAGTAGCAAGCAACGAAGTGTAACAGCAAGTCTTGGTGGTACTCAGGGTGCGTTTTGTTGTTCCTTATCCAAACATTAGACTTAATTATACAGATAAATCAATTTATCTGTAATCGACACATCTTTTTTTTTTTTTTAAAACCTCTGGAAGTAATTCATCACCATTTGTTTATTTTTTATTTAACTTAAGAACAGAAATAAGTATAAAGAAATGTGTTTAACAGCTGTTCCCTTCTCAAGTACACATGGTGATAATTTCCCAAAATATTTTCTGTGGCAAACAACCTTCTCACCAATCTGATTTTATTTGTCTCCTTTATTTGTAAAGAATAGCACATCCTCTGTTTAATTTGTTTGTTTAAAGAGACTTTTTTTCGCACTAAATACTCCTAGAAACGCATAGTTCATTTTAGACCATGATATTGTGTTAGCCCCTCTCTTTTCAGCTGAGTAAACACATAGATGATTAAAAAAAAGAAAAATTAGTGTCTATCTTACACTTTTCCAAACTTTAAAATGTGGTTGAATTAACCTCAGCGTTCCAACTTTAAGGTATGAGACAAAACTTTATACTGCCTATCAAATAACATGTTTGTATAGTGTCAGCCGTCTGATTTTGTACATTTTGAATTTTGCAGGACAAATTACTAGCCTATGAAATCTTGAAGCCACTGTGCGATCTAGAATGGCTACAGAAAGGGACAGTTTTTTATTGAATATTAACTCTGATTTTCTGGTGTGGATTACAATTTCACTTGGAGCTGCCTGATCGATAGCAGAGGTAACTATTACCTTCATTCACAAGTATCCCGCGTCTTGGGAATCGCTCTCAAAAGATACTGGACGTGATGTAGAGTCTATTTCTGTTCAAACCCTGATAACACTGATTTCATTTTCCTGTCCCACCGTTTGCATTAGTTGCTATACAGACCTCCAAGGTTGTGTTTACTGAGAGATACAACCATGTCTTTGACGACTGGTTCTGAAGAGAATTATTCCTAATTAGTCCTTATGGCCGGACACCAAGATGGGAAAAGTGGAAGGCAGTGCCCAATTTATCTACCAGAATCATATACTGTTGGAAAAAAATATTTTAAAAATACTGTTATGGTGCAGTACTGTGCTTGGCAGAGTCAGAGGGCTGCTGCCGGACCATCCCTCATCGCCGTGCCCCTTCCCCCCCCTGCTCCCTCTGCACGGAGAGAGCGGATGCTGCCCCCGGCCACCCGGGGCTGAGCGTGGCGGGGAGCTGGCGCTGCGCGGATCTTCTGCGCGGGTGGGTGCGCTCGGGCTGATCATTAACCGCGCCGGGTATGGACTGAGAGAAGCCTTCCCTTCCAGCGAGGGACGGCTCTTCTTCC
>NW_021940535.1:37626106-37824616 GCF_001715985.3 Manacus vitellinus
TCTCTGGCTGTTATCTCGTGTTTACTTCAAGGAAAATTTCTCAGTATAACCCATTTCTTCATTTACTTCCTCTAGCTTCCAATGTAGCTTTATGTAAAGTACAGAACTTGGATTTCCCGATGAAACCAGCACTGAGTTGCCAAGGAAGTCCTACTTTAGATGAAACTATTTTTATACCGGCTTTAAAAGTTGTTCCTTAATTCTTCGATGCTTTCTGTCAGCAGATTTGTTCAGTTTGGGAGGGATTTGGTTTTGTTATATTGTTGTCGTGGGATGTCGTGAACCAAATTGAACATTTTTAGAAAGACGAGCAGCAGGAGCACTTCTACCAGCTGTTGTGCTGCTGGCATCTGGCAGACCCACTCTGCTCAGCCAAAGTTCCTGAGCTTAAAAGAGGAAAAAGAGGTGCTTGGAAATCGATTATCTTAATGACAGTTTGAAAATGTGGTATAGATCAATTGTTGGTTTGCCATGTGGTATTCATGAATTGATTATGTTTTGGTTTGTCTGGATTTTGGTTTTAATACTTGTTTCCCAGATCTAGTAAAACTGTCAGTCTTTTCTCAAATACAATGGTATCAAAAAAGCAAACAAAAAATGAAAGCCACTGGTGTAAATATTTACAACTTTCTGTTATTGTATTTACAACTTTATTAAAATTGTTTTATTGAATATCTATCACTTTAATTCTTGCTAAAGAAACATTTGTTTTGATTATGGGAGTGGCATGTCAACACCAAGCCTTTTGTATTACCTTGCTGTGGCTCTTGATTTTTTTTGGTTTTGTTTTGTTTGTAATCTCCCAGTGAGTTAATGCCACTGCTATAGTTTACACAAGTGATGCATGTTTACCAAAGGGACATATTGGCTATAGCAATAATTTATGTCTTATTTGTACGAAGAGGTCCCTCTGTGTCCCTTACAGTTCTGGTTTTACCAGCTCACAGAGAGAGATCCCATTTAGGCAGGCTTCTTGCAGCTCAGCATATTTAAAAATGCAGAAAGTTTCTATTTAAAGAAAGCAATCAAAGTGTCAAGCTAACTTCCATTGCATTGCATTTCTTCTTAAAATAATTATTTGATGTAATCTGGTTGGTAACTACTTCAGAACTGATGTCTTACTTGTGCAGAACAATTAATCAGTTCAGAGGCCCAAAACTTCCTTCTGCACATAGCTGGTGTTGGTCTGAAGGTTAATTTCACAGGGATCAGGCTCTGTGGAAATGTGCATTTGTGTAGGTTATCCTTCTTGGCTCTTTCTGGTTCTGAGCTGCTTTTCCACAGGCTTTAGTTTTTCAGATGCTGGAAAAGAGGGGAGTGTCTGCAAATATGATGTTTCCTATTACAATTTGTTTGAATGGACCATAAATATTTTACCATCTTTTGCACCTGTGCCTTTAAAAATACTGTGTAGTTATATAGCTGTTAGTTTTCACCTTTTCTGTATGTGCTAGATACAGGTTTTAAAACCTCCTCCTAAATCAAATGTCATTAAGTGTTTTTTTTTTTTAAACCTCCCACTAAATAAGTGATTTGGTCCTTTTATTAAAACCCTTGTACAAATATTTTGAGACATAGCTGTCTAGCACATCATTGATGTACCTTTTATGGTCTTGAGCACTGGAGCAATGATTTAAGAAAGATGTCTATCTATATGTATATCTCTGTATAAATCCATACATAAAGTGATTGAGGGGCTTGTTTCTTATTCTGGTGAATAGGAATTCTAGCCATCCTTTATGGAGATCACTCTTTTAAGAAGATGGGGAAAGTCTTTGCTGTCATTTTATATTAGCTATAGGAGTTAGGGGCACCTTGCAGGGTTCTTTTGTTGGATCTCAAAAGTTGTCAGTGCTTAGTATTTTGCTGGCTGTCGCAGAAGGCAAGATTACAGTGACTTTTGAATTGGAACAAAATTGAGCCCTTAAGAATTCAGACTGGTAGCAGTGAAAGATCAGTGCTCAAGGAATAAAGCATCTGATCCCATTTTAGAAGTCCTCCTTATAAATACTTAATGTCTTGTAAGAAAAATAAATACTAGTTTGAGACCTTATTCTTTGTGGAGGTGTTCTGGACACCATGTTAACATCAGGAAAGATGGAAGTGTATTGAAAAAGTAATTCTCTACTAGGCTATAAGCCCTGCTTCTGTGGTATTAGACCAGGTACAAGCAGTGGTATTGTTGCAAATTTGGAGACTGCAGCCTGGAGGGGAGCAAGTAGCCAGGATCAGAGGCAGGAGTTCCTTACACTGGCTTGGCTGTTGAGAAACCTTAAGGTACTGATATTGTATGACCTGTAAAGAAAACGCCTGGGAGGCTGGAAAGAAGGTCGGAGAGGGCCGACAGGAAATCCACCTTTTTTCAGGGCATCTCTCTTCTCTCATCAAGTTCTGGAGCTGCTTTTCCCACTGAGCAGAAATCCTCAAAGTTGTTGTAATGAGGGAACTGGAATCTGTCCCTGGACTTTGACACATTTACATGGCACTGGCTCTGTCCTGGTCAGGAATGTCCTGGGGGGTTAGTGCCTGGGAGCTTAACAGCTTTCTGGTGGCAGGGGTGTTCAAGGAATGATCAGAGAAATTCCTTTGTCTTGGAATTCATTCCAGTATGTTTTCCAACTCTCTGGCTGGCTTTGATAAAGTTGTTTCTTATTATTAAATCCTACTATGAATAGTAATTACAGGGTTTGTCATTTGAACATTTAATTAGTGGATACTTTGAAAAAAAATCTCCTCCAAAACTTCTAAAACTTTTCCATTTAGTAAATATACATGTGAAACAATGACAATCTTGTTTCTGGAGGCCTGTTGACTAATGGGAGAAGCTACTTTGATAGTAGCAGTTTTAAACATACACTTTAAAAATAAATCTATTCATTTGGCAGCTACTGCTCATGAAGTTTGGTACTAGAATGCATTATTCAGCTCCACGCCCCCTCATCCTTCCAAAATTCAAAATCCTAGAAACAGACTATTTTCAATTATAGTGGCAGAACTTGGGAAAATTTGAGTTCTCTTTCTTGCACTGAGATTTAGGCAGCTGTCTGTCTTTTAAAAGATGTAGGAGAAAGCCTGAGCTGGTTCTAATATGTTTCTAAGAGTGGTAGTCACCGAGGGTCTAATTCTTCTTTGCCTTTTGAAGTGCAGTGAAATCCATTGAAATAGCATTTTGTTTTGATTTTTTTTTAGAGGCATTTACAATTCACGTTTAATACTTAGAGTAAGACTTGAATTACATCTGGGTATTCATTTTTGACTTATCTGACAGTACTTTATTTATTTATTTATTTTGCACTAGAATATATGGTGATGAGAATGTTGCTTTTAATATGTAAGTTATTTAAGGCCATCATTGTGATTAAGAAACAGTTTAGTCTTGCAATTTAGCCTTTGACTTTAAAGATATTACAAGATCAGCTCTTTAACCCTTTTCTTGGGGCTAATCACATTCTTAAGCATAATGGCTGTGGAAATCATAGGGAAAGCTGAGTATGGAACGTGGAAAAAGAACTCTGAAGCTGTGTGGTACAGCAGCCTGTGTGCTGGGGCCCCACACACCTGGGTTCCCTTCTCTTTGCTGCTGCGGTGGTTTTATCATCTAGGGCAGATAACTTCAAATGTGGTTCCTCTGCCTTACCTACGTGCTGAGCAGGCTGCAGGGTTCCAAGAAAGTTCCAAAATGTCAGTGTAAAGGAAGATCCTTTCCCAGTGAGTCTCTTCCAGCAGTCCTTCCACTCCATCAGCCCACAACCCTGAACCAAGGTCTCCTCTCCCTTATGCTTGGTATCAAGCTGCTTCTGAGGCCTTATACTTCAGGACTGAACCCTTTTCTCTCCTTACCTTTGAGCATTTTCTCTTGTATCTGTTCCTCACCATGCTGGCAAGAGGCTATAGCTTGGGGGCAGGGCTCATCTGAGTCAGACTGGGGCTCCACCACAAACCCTTGTGGCATGGCAGATTGTCCCCTACTTTGTGGTCTGTTTTTATGTAACTAAAGGGTGATTGGCATCAGTGTTAGGTCTCTCATGCCTTCAGAGCTAACTGGTGACAGGTTTTAAGAGCTGTATTTCCACGTCTTTGGAGTCATTTTAGGAGCCTTTATTATTGAGGAAAGGCTGTTCAAATCTATTTCCCCTCCTCCAACGCAGTCTTTCTGCCCATCAACTTTTCTTTCTAGTGTACATATCTTAAATGTACCATTTTTGAATGTGATAATTGGACACTTGGCCCTGTATAATTAGGATCAGACTCTGGGAAGCAATTTTAGGATATAGTTCCACATTTTTCATAATGTTAAAGAATGTGCTTTGATAGGACAGTACTTTATAGAAAGCTTACTGGGAGAATTTGGACCTTGAAAGTGGATATGCATAACAGACTCCAGTGCCCCCATGTAGCCAGTTTCAACACTGGGGTTTGTGTCCTCTGTTGTGAAGGATGCATACAGGGTTTTTTTGTTTGGTTTTTTTTTGGTTTTGTTTGTTCGTTTTGTTTTTTTTTGGGGGGTTGTTTGTTTGGGTTTTTTAAATTATTTTTATTTGGAGTTAAAAGTTTTGCTGAGCATTGGTGACAGGAGAAGTGGGAGAGGACTATGCAATGTGGCAAGAAAGGCAAAAGGTTGTCTTGGGAGTTGTAGCAGATCAGGTGTGGAGAGTGGCTTTCCCCAAGGCTTGATGGTGGTACCTGATGAAAAGAAAAAGGAGGCTGTGTATTAAGGAAAGTACGAGAGAGATGGAAGGAGAAGGTAAATGCAGCTGAAGCTGGAGGACTTGGCTTTTTCTGTAACTCAATGAAATGGAAGCTCAACTGCTCCAGGATTCCTCCTCTTCTCAGTCTCTTGTCCTGTTTGGAGATTTGCAAGTAAAATGTCAAAACTGGAATTTGTTAGAAACTTCAGTCTCATCTTAACAAGTGGCCATTAAAAAGAAGCAGCTCCTTGTGACCACCTTGGTTTTGGTGTGTCTGTGTAGGATTGTGTGGTGGCCACTAATACCCCCTTGAGAGGTATTTTCAGAAATTCATCCTCTTGGAACAGGATTAGTTATGCTTCATTAATGTAGAAGCAGGGTCTGGCATCTAAGGAGGAGAAACTTACTGCTCCTCAATCCTTCAGAAATCTCCAGTCATACTGTCAAACTGAATCTGCATTATGTCCCACACCATCTGGTAATTGCTGTACGAATTACTTGATTACCCAGAGTCTCTGTTACCAAATCGTATTCATGTTCCCTTTGATCTTTGAAGGATTGTAGTTGTGCTGTGCATGGAACTGTTGCAGTGAGGAGTCCTTTCTCATGGAGAGTCACACTTGAGGAGTCTGTACTTGAGACATGCATACTGTGTTGTCTCTGGAAGAGGCTGTGTCGAGATGAGTGAGTGTGAAAATTCTCTCTTACTACTCTTCTGAGAAATTTGTTTCAAGGAGGAGACTTAAAACTCACTGCTATGCTGCTTCTAACAAAGGGTAGTTGAAGATAGGGAGTTGGGGTGAGGCAGAAATAAATTTCCATTGTATTTCCTTGTTAAATCAGCTGAATTTGACATGAGGAGCTCTGAAAAAATGAAGCTGATATGATAAATGTATGAGTACCAGTGAATGTTCTTAATGTAAGAGGTAGCAAACAAAAGTGATATGTTATCTTTGATCCAAAACATAAATTAGAAGGACAGAATCTTCAAGACAAGAGGGAGTCCAGAAACAGCAGTAGTGTAGAATGACTTTACTCCACATTTTAAAACAGAAATAAACTTTCCTTTAAGGAAGGAGAATAGGGTAGGAGTGGTCATCTTCAGGTGTAGAAATGGAAAGAATTTCCAATGTAGTGACGTTTCTCTGTTTTGTGATTAGTCAAGTTTGACAAGGATTTGATGGGGATGGGAGGAGGGTAGAAGTATTCTGCATGGATTCCAGGTGATTTTCCCCAAGAAATCAAAATGACCAAGCAAAGATTGCTCTCTCCAGAATAGTGACTATTTGTTTGGCTACAGAAACTTAAAATTAAAAAAATTTGGAACCTGCTGCTGCCCTGAGTGATTTTTTTTTTCCCCAGATAGGCAGCAGCCAGCATTTGCTTGCTAAAAGAAAGTACATCAGGCCTGTACATAACAGCTCCACTTGAGAAGTGTGTGATTCAGCTTCTAAAGTGTGTCATTCTTTAAAACAAATCTGAGTGGGAAACTGAGGATAGAAAGAGGAATCGTTCCTTGCCCAAGGTCAGCCAAGGTTCTGTGATGCAAGAGAGAATATTTGGCAGTAATTCTTTGTTACTCAGTTTCTGAGTGCTAGTGGGAACTCTTCCAAAACAAATCTTGTCCAGTGGTCTAAATGCCTTATTTTGTAGTTTACTATGCGTGTGGTTGCCTTTGAATTACAGTTAATGAATTTTCTACTTCTGTCACAACAGACTTATTTGGAAGAAGACCTAAGAGTTCTAAAGTTTCAGCAGCAAGACACTGTTACTCCCTGATCTGTATGGCCTTGTTCACTTGGGTGAATGGTAAAGTAAAAGGAAGTTGTTGGAAGGTTCTTGCCTATTTTCCCACTCTAAGATAATCTTAGATACATTTGAATTTAATTAAAAAGGTTGATAGGATTCCTGGCTTGGACCTCTTTGGAGAAGAGGGGTAGACTTTGCTGTAGACAGGATAGTTGACAGGAAGAGATCAAATAGAGGAGCTCACCAAATACAGCTGTCTCTGGGAGAAAGAGCTGGGCTGGGGCCAGTGCCAGAAAGCTTCATCCTGTTTCAGGCACATCTGCCCTTTTCAGCACTATCTTCAAAAGTCATAGAAGGGAAGGTGGATATCTTTCCTGTAGATGTTTTAGTGGAGACTATAGAATCTGTGTAGCTGTTTCCATGCTCTCAGAATTAATTCTTTTCTTTCTAAGTGCTGTAAAGAAAGAAATACTAGGTTTGCTAAAGATATAAAAATCATGACAGTGATAAAAACTGCTCAAGCCTTTGGTCTCAAAGAGTAGTTGGAGATGATGGATAGCATTTCAACACAGAGGAAGAAAGTGGTTTTAAGAGAAGGTGGAAAGTAAAGGTAAAAGCTTTCAATTGTGTTCAATGTGCAGGCATAATTTAGGCCTATGCACTTCTCTCAATTCTCAGTTAATTTGATGTCAATATAAGGCTTGTACAACAACAGGAATTGATTTTTCTTCATCTTGTTCCTCGAAAATTCTTGCTATGATAATTATTTGTCCACTGTCTCTTCTCACATTCAGACATCATTTTAAGAAAATATAGTCTCCTTGAGAATCAGCACAGTTGCTATTATTTCTAAACCTGTTTTTTTTCCTAACCTTGTTGTAGCCTCTTGTGCCCTTTCTTCAAACAGTAACTCCCATTTCACGTTTCATCTTTTTCCTCACTTTAAGCTGCACCAGCTAAAATAATTCGCAGTAGAACATTTTGTGCTGATGCTTAAATGTTATCACCCAACTTTACAAAGTCTATACTGCCATGAAATGAATGGTATTGGTGATGGGGAGGCATGCTGCATGGAAACATTTCCAGACTCAAGGCTTTTTACCCCGTTCTAAAAGTGAAATCTGTATCAACTAATCTTGAAAATACAAATTATATAAATCTCACATTTGGGACAACTCGAAGCATATGTATGTGTAAACTTTCTTGTATGTGGTTTTACATTTTGCAGTGTGTAGGTATGTCATTAAGACCGGAAACATGTCACATGGTCCGGACCTAACTCCTGGGTAAAGTGATTCTAGTCTGTTTAAATTTCACTGGATTTTGAGACCATCACCAGAACTGACATTACGAGTTGGACACATCCTGGTTCAATGTCCCAGCCATCAGGCTCTTGGCTTTTTTAGGGTCAAGACACTGCACACTGAAGTGTTCCTTTCTGTCTCCATCAACCACTTCTAACAGTCTCTTTTGTATCAATAAAACTAAATATTTTTCTCCCTTTTTTAATTTATTAAATAATCTTGTTTCATATTATATCAAGTCAAGGGCTCAAATGTAATATGTGTACACTAAATGCAAATGAACTACTTCTAACTCTTCCTGCTTTACTGAAATACCTTCAATGTACACAGAGTCAGAACAGCAAGCATGAGGTTCCCTTAGGAATTTCAGCAGCTGTTTGACCATGCAACTGATGTTAGAGGGAAGGACAAGAAATGCCCTCCCACAGAGGGTGCAGATGACTTACGAGAAGGTAATAGATGATATACAGTGTTGGCCCCAACTCGTATGTTTGTTTTTACTTTTAATTTGTCATATAAAGTACTTAGTGCATTTTTTATATGAAACATAACTTCCTAATGAGACCATACCTGCTATTTGGGGAGTTTGTGAGAAGATGTCAATATGATGACCGCATTCTGAAGTAGTGACTTCTGCAAAGTGCTAAATGCATTCATGTTGGTCTTACAATACTGGAGGATCTGTCTTTTGTCAGTTGTACACGGGAGGCCTCTTTCAGCTCCCAGTGGCTTTGACAGAAGTGTGAGCAGGTGCCAGCTACATTGCAGACCTGTTCCATAGGTACTACACATACATGTTCAATTAATGCATATTACAGAGCCCTATTTGGTGCTTCTGTAGTGCTATTAGACATCACAATTTAATTTTACTTTTCTCTTTTTTCTTTTATTGTGTGCCCCCCTGAGACCTGTTTTATTTTGACTTGTGAACATGCTGGGAGGCTGTACCTCTCATGACAGTGCAGCTTTTGTCTGGAATATTGACTTTCCCACAAATTCATTAGTGGGCAGCATGGCCTCCACAGTTAGTTTTTCCACATCTGCACTCCCAGCTCCTTCAGAGCCATGTATAGATTATTAGGTTATTTTCTTCTTTCTTGGAGCAATTGGTTTTGATGTAAAATAAAGGTGAGAATTATATTGCTGCTCAACTTACTTTTTTTCCCTTCCTTTTCAGTGTCCTTCTATATGGAAGTATGCTATGGGTGTAATTTCTTATAGCCTCCATCCCTTTGGACTATTCCCTGCTCTGAGGTCCTCAGCTTTTCTTTGTCATGGTGTGCCTGTTGAACACCATGGTGTTACTTTCCATTAGGCAATGATCCCCTGTTGTGGGACTGTCACACTAAAAGACCTTTGCTCACTGCTAATAACCACAAGAGCCCCTGGGGAGGGAAGTCTTGCTTTCCTCCACAGTCACCCAACTAAATCTTTCCTTTTGTTACCAAAAAAATGTAGTGGAAAGGACTGAGAAAGCTGATATGAAGATAATGTGTGTAGCTCTGAGAGTTCAGTATTCTGTTGTAGCACATCTGTGTTTTCAGAGAGCTCTGCTTTCTGGCTGAGGTATAAAGTTCTAAAGTGTTAATTCATGCAGCTGGCTGGTAGAGGGAGAGTACATTTGAAGAATCACAATACAAGTGATTTTCCCTTCCCAGACCTTAGAAATCACATTTTTTATTTAACCAAGTGAATCTCATTTCTATCCTTATTGAAGAGCCTTAGTTTAACTGTAGAAGGAGCTTCCAGATACAGATTGGTCATCTTGGATCATCCTTGTTGCCTTTCACTGAACCTTTTTCAGTTCTGCTCTACTGGAGGGTATTAAATGTAGGATAGTGATGGTCTCTGCTTTGGCCTCTACCCCTTTCCAGATAATCCTGAGCACCCTGTGTACTTCTGTGGGTAAAGTTTCTTCTCTGCTACTGAACAAGAGCTGGTATCTCCACATGTCTGCTCTCACATTGAGATCTTTCTTCTGGTTGGTAGTAATCTGTTTGGGGTCCATCACTGCATATAAAAGGTTGGGGTTGGGTTTCCTGTTTGAGCTCCATTTCACTTACCATTTTGTTATCCAGTAATTCAGTTTCTAGTTCCTTATAGTTCCCCTCGCTGGTACTTTCATATTCTTTATGCTTAACTGATACACTGTGAACTCATCAGTGGAAACACATCATAAAGATGATAAGAAAATCTTCGGCTCTTCTGTCTGGAGTATAATATAGTGTGGATTTTGGTCTCCAAGTCATTGCTTATAACAGATGAAATGTAATTTGGTGCAATTCAATGAGAGGTTCTGCTGGCATGATAAATGAGTGACAAGACAATGTCTTCTCACCAGGACCTCTGGATGGAGTTTCCCATGAATATGTGAACGTGTGCATTTTATATATGTTTGAATATACCTTATTTTCTTGTTTAAACTTTAAGATATGTATTTTACAGATATTTGAATACAGCTTATTTCTACATGTGACTTTTTTATATTTCAGAATTGTTTTGTACCTATGAAAAATGGTCAGAAACAGTCAGCAGTGCTATTCAAGTGCCAACTTCATTTCAGCGGAACACCTGGATTTCCTACATGTTCTTATTACCTGGAAGAGTAGGTTTTTATGAATAAAGGCAAATGTTTAGAAAAATTTCTGCTTACCAAATGGATTCTTTTCTTCTTGCTGTAACTCAGGTGTAGTGTCTTTGCTGAGACCTCTTTTGCTGGATGTTGTCCCAAGTGTTCGACAGACTGCTGCCTTGGGTCTCGGGAGACTTGCTGATTATAACGTGGACTTGGCAGAGGCAGTTGTGAAGGCAGGCATTCTTCCACAGCTCGTGCGTTCATTGCCTGAGGAGAATGTAAGGCATGATTGTTTTCTTAAGTAATATTTTTTTTTAACTATTGCACAGGGAAGGGGAAATCTTTCTGTATCAGCATCTGTTGTTATTCTAATATGACATTAAATGTACTGAAGTCAGAGCAGCATGTGTGTTTGAACCTCTGCGAGATCATTGTGTGCCTAAGTTTGACTTCAAATAAGCTTGACTTTAAAATATCGTATTACTGTTTAATGCACTATAGGAAATACATTCACTGCACTGAAATGTTTTTAAAATGTTGAGTGATGCTTTGTAAAAGCTCTCTCTTTAAAAATGAGACAATTTGAAAGCTGGGGGGGTAATTGACTAGGATTTGTCAATAATACCAGACAATTGTAAAATACATATAAAAAGCCTGAACTTCTGTAATGAAATATTTGATATCTCCAAACATAGGCTTTTGGAAATCTGTAGCACGAGAAATATCAAACCACTGGCATAGAAAAATATACTGAAAGGCTTTCATTTTCATATTTGTCAAAACCAAACAAAGTATAGTCACAATTGCAATGCAAATACATCTGGTGGTCTCTTTTACTCCCTTTTACACATTTTTCTTCAAACTCCATGTCTCCTCCAGCTTTGATTTTCCAGTGATGCTAACCTAGGTTAACAGAAATACTTTCTAGTAAGGTTCCTAAAAACTGGAGAGAGACAGCTGAGAGTTAAGTGCACTGATATCATGGCCATGCTAAGGCTGCACTTTTGATTTAGAAGAAGTAGGTTTTCAATGGAAATACAATTTGGAAAGCTGTATATTTTAATTTTCAATCTTTTGAGGAAAACGTAGATGTAAGTACTCATTGCATATTTTTTGTGCATATAGAATCATTAATCATGGGGGAAAAAAAGCTAAAGAAAAACTTTGATGGCAAGATACTAGGGTAGTATGGAAAGAAAGTTAAGGTTTTAATTAGACAAGTTTATAAGCATTTTGATTATTTTATTTCTATTTTTAAGGGAAGAAGCGGAACAAAACTACCCTCTGTGTTGGTTTGGAAACTATCCCCCCACTACAACTCAAACCTCTCACTAAATTAGCTGGAGTACCCTGATTTATTTCTTCCATGTTACTGCCCATGCTGTCACTACACTCAGATAGCTGTAATTCAGAATTACTTGGGGCAGCAGCAAGACTAGTTTGAGGTCATGGAAAGCATAATATGCCTTGGTGACTGAGAGCAAGTGAAACTCATTATCCAGTTCATGCAGAGTTTAGCAATGCATACAGTTTGCTACTTCCCATAGGCAAAAGAAAACATTTCCATTCCACTCAATCTTAATGTATCAACATCTATATTTAAGGATGAGGTTCTTTGAGCACACAATGAATACTATTTCTACTGATTTATGGAGAACAGTTACAGGGTCACATCCCAGATCAATGTTTTATCAATTAAACAGAGCAAAATCTGGTTTTACAGTGTGTTTTGACTGTTGCCTGTGAATATGATTTGTTTGTAAATAATGTGTTTTGAATAATAAAAACAAAGAAGTGTTTTTCTTTGCCAGGAGCATAATTACTTAACAGAAATAACATACCCATATTTGCACAGACATAGACTGATATAAAACAACTCCATTGAGTTCATCAAAACTTGGGGTATCTTAAATTATCTGGGAATTTCACCATTTTTCTGTTCTGTTTCCCTTAACCTCTGTTCCCCCTAAATGAGGTCTAATGCTTTTCTTGTAAATTATATTTAATGTACCTGCTTGTAGGTACATTAGAAGACTGGATTTTTGGCATTAAGGAATTATATCATTACTGGTAAACTAAGGAAGGTAAGGCCATGTGTTTGAGCACTGGAAGATGACTGTGCTTGTTAATCATTAACAGGCTCTCTGATGTGGTTTTAGCCAATGCCAGCCATCAGACTACTCAACAATGCCTGGACATGGTTTAAAGATAACACAAGGCAGGGACAGTTTCCAGTAGCATAGACAAGGCCATTGTGCTTTGAGGAAAGAGGAGTTCAGGTGGATGAATGTGATATGCTGTGTCACCTTCCTTCAGGGCCAGGGAGTGGCCTGGGTCCATTTTGCTTCCTGTGGGGCCATTGCAGGTACTTCTTTGTTGCCATACCTTAGTGCTTTAGATCAGACTTTTGAAGGTGTTTGGGCACCTTACAGGATGCAAAAAACCACTGACGTGGTTCTTTGTTTTTCTGGACTTGATCCAAAAGGGATGTGGGCTTTGCATTGTTTAAATTTTGGGTATACTGACAGTAGGAATCTAGCACTATAAAGTGCCCAGGCTCCCTGTGCAGAGCAGGGGAGAATCGATCGTCTTGGGATGAGATCAAAACCAGGTGGCATGTGGAGGAAGAGTCCTCTAGAGCTTGTCCATAGGGATGATCTGTCAATGGCCAGGCTGGAGACCATACTCTGGGCACATGGACATAGCAGTAGGTTACTTGTGTCCCCATGAATTTTGCCGTTCATGAGGGAGGAGAGCTGTCTCACAACACAGTTTTCTCTGGCTGGAGTACTTTAACCAGGCTCTAGATTTTGAAACTATAAGGCAGTGGAAGAAACTTAATGTTCAGCTTCCACACCCCAATGAGAGTTATGAAACTGCAAGAGGAGACTGGAATGTGGCTTTTGGGGAAAGACTTTACCTGTGCTTTTAGAAGAAACTACAACTACTGCTGCAGTTTACATGGGAACCCCATGACTGTGCAGTGTCATACATTAAATATGCATGCTCAAAACATGTATTTGGTCCAGCACTGAGGAGGATGGACAGAACTGAGACAAGAGCTTAGACTTGCTTGCACTTATGACAGAGATGCCAAAGTGCTTAGTCCTGTACAAAATGAGCTGTTTCTGCACACATGCAGGAGTAAAATTGCAGGCTGCTTGGTCAAAACGTAGGGTCATTCAGTATTGGGTGTTGGAGGGATGGGTTTTCAGGATCTTAGCTGTGGACTTTAGGCAGTATTTAGGCATTTCAGGATTCAGATCCTAAACCCTTTTATTGGATCTAATGCTTTTAGCTTTCTGTTTGTGAATGTAAACATTGTTTTCTCGTAGAGATGTTGTGAGGGTATCTGCATTAGAAATTGTGATACCTTGCTAGTATCACAGATGGGTAGAATTATTTTAGGAGCTTGCCCTGCATAACCTGTGTAATCTGGTTAAATATGTTAAGAGCTATTGTTTTTGCAGCTCTTGTCGTTCACTACTCACTTGAACAAACAGACTTATCTAGACTATTATCTTTTCCCCATATCCTCTTAGCTCTCTCATTTTTTCTGTTTGTTTATGCACTTACTGTAGATTTTAGATTGTGAGCTGTCTCAAAGAACTGTAGGTTTGTTGTTTATGTGATGTCTAGTGGTCCTGATTTGGACTGGTATGAGATATTGCTGCTACTAAAAAAGTCTAATTTAGGCATGCCTGTACTGTATTATGCTTTGAGCTACTTAATGTTAGTGAAAGTTTGTTTGTTTTGTTTTTTCTGATTTGTCTAGCGTTACTACAAGAAAACAGCTGCATTTGTGCTAAGAGCAATTGCTAAACATTCTCCACAGCTAGCTCAGGCAGTAGTTCAGAGTGGAGCACTGGAAACACTGGTGATTTGCTTGGAAGACTTTGACCCTGGAGTCAAAGAAGGTGCATGTTGGGCATTTGATTATATTGCCCGACACAATCCAGGTAACAAGTTTCACATGTTATCTTTCAGATTAATGTTATATGATAATTACAATAAATTGCATGATTTTGATAAATAGAATAAGATGCTTTTTCTTCTGTTCTAAAATTCTAAATTTGAGATGAAACCCTAATGTAACTGTACCATTCCTACAGTGCTGTACCTTTTGTGGGAAACTGGCATATCTGACACCAGGAGTGCCTGGTTGTGAGAAGTGCTCTAAGAGGAGATGTGTTTGGCCTGCGGCCAAGAAAGGACACTGCTTTATTCATCTTCATGAAGAAATTTCTGAATCTTTATGTATTGTGTGAGTGTTACTGCAGAACAAAGGTTCTTTTGCTTGACATTAGTTCTTACTTTATATACATAGTGGAATGGACAAGCCTAGGGAGAAGCAAGTTTCATTCAGCTTACAGCAGTGTTTGCAGGATAAATAGGCCAAATTCATTGCAATGACTATATTATCATTAGCCAGTAGACCACACTCCTCTCTGAGAGTCAGGAATAGATCCTAGGAATCCAATATTGAGCAGTTCACTGCTGTCTCACAGGCAGTTGTATAACGCACTGGCGGTGTCATGTTCCTATTTAAAAGCTGATCCACGTGGTTGATAGTTCTTTTACCAGCTATTTATATAGTTCAAGTAAAAGTTTAGAGCTATGAATCAAAGAACTGAGGGAAGAAACTGCTGTCTGGAAGGGGTGGGAGAAATGGCTAGGGTTCATATTGTTTAAAATTAAACTAATTCTAGGATCATAACATTAACTCATGCTTTTATACTTGGCTCTAAAATGTACATAGACTGTGAAAGTGACTATTTCTTTAATCAATACAGACTGTTGGACTGCAGAAGGCATGAGGGATTCCCCCTTCCCACTTAGAGGGTTAAAGTGCTGAGACAGTCTCCAAAGTTGTTAGCACCTTTCTAACAGACTGCATTTTCTGGGCAACAGATTAATTCTTGGGGCACCTCTCTGGTAAAGATCTTTTTGTCTTTTGGTCACCAGGATTGAATCCCACCCTTGGTGGAAAATAATTGTTCCTTCCATCTGAAATATACTTATTTAAATATCAAAAGTGTTCATTTGTGTAAATGTGTGTAGTGTGTCTGTGCCTGTGTTACTCTTAACATAAACATTTCTGCAGTTTTGTTATGTCAGTAAATCAATATTGACTCACTTCAATTACCCTTCATGCTATTCACTGCATGAATGCTGATGGATCTTTAGGGTGATCCAGTTCACTCTGTGACAGCATTGTTTGCAAAGATGGAGGTGATGTGGGGGTATTGAAGACTACAAATTCTTCGTACAAATTTTTATTCCATGGTTATGAATAATTTATTCACTGATGGTGAATGGGTGCATACCTTATGTCAATTTACGACAGCAATAAGAACAGCATTTTCAGAAATTAGGTTGAAAATGTGCTACCAAGCTGCAAGCATGAGGACATAGACAGATCACTAGATGCAATCAGTGAAAAAAACCCAAGAAACCAACAAACGAAGCCCCAAAAAACCCCACTGAAAGATCCCTGGAAAAATTGTTCTTCCTCTGCCCAGCTACAGCTAATTTAGAGGATTTACCTTGCTTTATAACACAGTCACAGGAAGTCTCTAATATGATTATTGAAAGTAGAGGCGTTATACTGAGAAAAGATCACTCTCTGTATGGTATGTTTCTTACACTCCTACAAGCATGCCTTTGCAACAGGATATTGTTGGAGATGGGATACAGAGATAAGTGAACTTGTTCTTATCAACATCTGGTTGTTTACTGTTCAGGAAACTCTGGATTAGACTCAAATGCTTGTGTTGACAAAATTTGGCAGTTATAATTTTTTGTCATTAACTTTCTGTGGACACATAATGCAGCTTAAAATAAAGCTGGGTGTGAAATGGTTTTCCCCACCCATAAAAGGTTTTTCAGTTTCAAAAATTGTTTCAGTTCCAAACTGGGATAATATTGAGACTTTTTTTCTCTCTCTTGAAAAAATTGGGGGATAGGGAGATTTATTTGGCCCAGCAAGAAAAGTTCAATAATTACAACATATCTCTGGGATGTATGTGAAAGACAGATTAAAGTTCTGATCTGTGTTAGATAGGATGTGAACCTCTGTCTTCCTAAGTGCAATCAAAGGCTCCCAGCATTCAGCTATAACTGTTTGCAGTGGTGAGGGTCTCTCTGCTTTTAATCAGAAATTCCATCCATGATCTGGTAAATCTGCTATCTAAGAACTGCAATGTATGTTCCATGAAAAGACTTCCATTTTGAGAAATCAAGGATTTTCTTCTTTTTTTATTTTTCCTGATGGAAACATTCTCTGCCTAGCAAGTTCTGTACTGACTTCATCCAACAATCTCTTTGTTTCTGTGAACAGATGTCTCCCGAAGGCTTGTGAGATTTTAGGTCAAAACAAATATCTCATGAGATTTCAAGGCACAAGAAATCCTGCCAGGTCAGATTTCAAAATTTAGGAACTGCTCTTGCAGTTCTCCTCATTCTTGAAGAGAAGTTCATCTTTGAGATGAATTTCAGATGCTGATCTTAACTCCAAAGTGTACAGATCAGTGTGCTGTAATTTTGCCATTCATTATTTCTAATATTTGTGTTTAAAAAGAAGTGTAAAGTGTTTGAAATATCATCAAGTCCAGGAAAAATATTTTGTAAACTTTACTTATACCATATTCAGTTACTTTTAAAATGCAAAATTCTTTTGTTTGAAGTATGCAAATAATTTGGCTTTCCATTTTCTTTGCCTACATTATAGGTGTAATTTATTAATTGTCTCACACCTGTTTCAGTATATTGTAAATTGGTAGGAAACCAAAAAACCCCACTATTTATACTCAATCATGTTGCTGAGAGCAGAGTTTTGCTCATTTTTCTCTCATACAGTGGTACACTTTGGATCATAGTATAGCTCAGCTTGGAAGGGACCTTGGGAGGTCTCCAGTCTAGCTTCCTGCTCTAAGCAGCATCTGCTACAGGATTAGACCAGGTTGCTCAGCTCATCAGTGATTTGAGCCTAACCTCCATCCTTCTGATGAAAGGTTTTCCCACTGGTTCCAGTGGAATCTTTAGCACTGTGGTTGTAGTGGCCTCCATAAACCTGTGATTTGGAAGTGCAGCCTTTGGGCTACTTGTGGGGATTAGAGTCTTCCTATGTGGCCATTACATGGTCACACAGTCCTCAGAAAAATACAGTGTTGGTGGTTGATTTGGTTAAAACATGTTGTTTCCTGTGGATACACCTGCTACCACAGCGGGGGCTGTTTGAGAACCCTGGTCTGAACTGAAACTTGCACTTGCTCCCAATCAAAGGTTTTGCTACTGCTCCACTATATGAATGTGATATTGTTCAGAGCCAATTTTCCTTCTCTAGGACTACCTGCACATTCACTTTCTCACCCTCATCTTTTTTCCCTAATATTTTTTGCTTTATCCATACTATTATTGCCAACATATTAACATTAGTTAAAGTTAGGGTTTTTTTTTAACATCTTAAAACAGTTTAGAATAATCCTGTAAGACTTTCCACTGATTTCAGTGGGTATGTAGTTAGGATCTTCACTCCTCTTTGTTAGCTTTCCACTCGTCCTGATGACATAAACTCATGACGAGGCCTCAACTTACTTTGAATTAATTTCTTAGTCCCTGATGAGTACTTTTGTATTGACACAAATCAGTGCAACCCTAGTACAACTTCTAGTTGAACTGGTGACATCTTAAACTCTAAAGACTGTCTTATGAGTCTTTCTTCTACAGTCTTGTCTAGAGTGTCTCCATTTGCTAAAATCTTCTTTATTTTGATCTGGGCAAAAGCAATTAATTTATGGTTGGTTTTGAGCCTTAATTCTCTTGTTTCTCAGCACTTTCATTCATGGAGGGAGTTGAACTTTATCATCATGTAGTTGGACAGGTTCCTTGAGCAGTACTTCAAAATGAAGTTCCACGCCTAGGATTTTCAAAACCTTCTGTGGAATTAAATGAGGTTCATACATTAGTTTTTCTCTGCTGCCTTTCTCCTTTTCAGCTATCAGTCTTGTCTCTGCCCTTATAATGCAGCCTTGGCATAGTATTTGGAAAAGTATTTTTGTAATTTGTTCCAAATTATAAAAAATTAATTTTTTTTGGCTGAATATTTGTTTTTAAAAATTTCTTGTTGACAACTTTGTTCTCTCCTCTAACTCCTCGGTCTTCATTTTTTTCACCCACCTCTGTCTGTGTTTGTAATTGGATGGAAAAGTTCAATGAATCCTTTGGTGTATAGTCTGCATTAAAGATGTTCTACCAAGTAGCAAGGTTAATTGAGCCTTTTCTTGAGGAAAAAAAAGAAGAATTACAATTTATAATAGAATCATTAATACTTAGATATGTAATTTTGGGCTGAGTTTGCAGGGAAATGTCACGGGAAGTTCTATATTTTCTTTTTTTCTTTAGCTTTTCTGTTTTTCTGAGAGTCCATTTACAACCTGTCTGTCTTTTGACACATGGTCCAGCCCTCCATGTGGTAAGTTATTAGCCATGAACCTTATAAAACACCACTGGAAGAACAACCATTTAATTACCCATGACCAACAATAACCATCAGTATTTAAATGATATCAGACTTCTAACAGCAACAGCTGATCTAAATTGAATCAGATTTAGTTAGCTCTTTTCAAATAACTTTTATGGCTACTTTTGCATGCCTGGATGTAGCTGTGACCTTAAAGTATTGCTTTTTCTCTCCCTGCTTGAACTTCATGATTTTAGCTCATAAGGCATCAAAGAAACCCATTCTTCTAATTAGTACCATGTCCCTCTTGACCTCATATTCTTGATATTAGCATCTCCTAGCAGACTGTAGGCAACTGAATTGGTTGGTGTGAAGTTGCTTCTGAGGCACAGTCAGATGGATTAATCTGGACTGTTGGTCAGTAGATCACAATGTATTCCACTTGGTCAGTCTACCAAAACACATCAAAACACAATCTGAAGAAATTGAGTATGGCTTTTTTCCATGAAAAGCTGACAGTGGCTAGTTTTTAGATCTGTTTTTACATACATTTCAGGTACATTTCACTTCAAATTTGTAAAACTGAAGATACAACATTTGAGTTTTGTTGAAATCTTACGGTTTGTATGTATTTTGAGGATGCACGTGCTAAATTTTTAGTCAAATAGTTATTTGAAAAGTGAACCTTTTAGGGTTAATTTTGTATTAGTCTAAAAATTACTGCATTATTTAATATAATGTTGTGATGTAATATTTATATTTTCTTTAAAATATTGTATCATAAAATAACATACATAGTGTAAATATTTGACTTATCACATGTGTGGTTGTAACTCACTAATTGAAAACAAATCCGATCTGGAATGTTATTTGGATATTAATGTAATGATGACATGACTTACAGATTTCATGAAAAACTATATTAGTCTATGTATATTTAATGAAGTATGCTGTATTTTTCTTAGTATGAAAATCTCTTTATGGATGGACTATAAATCAAAAGCTAAGTTAGAGTCTTGAAATACAACAGCCATATGTTGCCATGGTACTGTAAGTCAAGATAAATGTTAAAGATAATAATGGATATGCGTAATAAGGTGTAGCGAAACTGAATGAAGAACCTAATAGATTATTGAATCCCCTATGATTTTTACCACTTTTTCAACACTATTTTAAAATAGCACAGCTTGGTTATAATATAAATTTTGCTTCTGATATTCAGTAATTCTCATTTTAGGACTGTGATTAATGCTGCATACACAGAGAGAGCTAATGAATTTCTAATAGTGTAATTTTTGTCCATGTCAGCTAATCATATGCTCAGATTTTTTTTTCTTTTCTTTTTTTTTTTAATATAAGGTGCAGTTAGTTAAGGATATTGTGCTAATCTCACACACACACAGTATCTCACTGATGATATTTCTCATTTGTCTAATTGTGTCTGATAACATTTTCATGTCATTAAAGTATAAATTCTGTCTCATCCCATGTATGGTAGCAAAGACTAGTTTGATCAGCAAGTTCCATTTTCCCAATCTTTTATGAAAGATAAATTTTTATGTATGTTTTTTGGATTTTTGTTTTTGGCATTTGATCTATGCTAATATCTGCTTACCATTTAAAGAGGGTAAAATGCTCTCTAATTAGGTGGTCGGTAAAATTTTGGTACTTTGGCTTTCTGTGTTGTTGTTAGCCATGCATAAAATGCTTTCCTATTGATCAGTGTAGAATAGCCAGGGTTTAAACAGCTGACATCTGCTTACTTTAAAAAAAGAAAAAGAAAACAGAATAACAAACCATTTCAGCCTAATCTACCTCAAATGTGTGCATGTAAATGGGGGTCCATCTATTGACCTGCATTCTTTTCAGTTGTGGATTGGTCCACACGGTTTATGAAACCAGGAGGGCTGATTTGAAATGCAGATGTCGAGACAGTGAACTACACCCTCCCCTTTTTCCTTTGCTGTATCTGTCAGGGTGAAAAATGGCTTGCACAAGGGTCAGTCACCCATACTCACTTAATTACTTTCCTTGGACCTACAGAACTGTCACAAGCTGTGGTGGAGGCAGGCGCTGTTCCTCTTTTAGTGCTCTGTATCCAGGAGCCAGAAATTGCTTTGAAAAGGATTGCTGCTTCAACTCTCAGTGATATTTCAAAGCATTCTCCAGAGTTAGCACAGACAGTAGTGGATGCAGGAGCTATCGCTCACTTAGCTCAGATGATCCCGAACCCTGATGCTAAACTGAAGGTACATTTAATTTTTTTTAAAATCTCCATTATACCAGTCATTACTCAATACTGAATCAAAGACACTGATGTGCATATTTATTTAGAAGCTCTTGGTTTGGGTGTTAACAAAATGTAAGTACGTAGATGGTGACAAAGAGTTCTGGTCACATTCACAAATTTAGCTACTGGATAAAAACTGCAGCTCTGTAAGGAACAGCTAAACTAGTCTTTAAAGTGAATAGTATGGGTTTTTTTAGAAATACATAGTATATAAAGAATGCAACAGATACTTTCAATAGATAAAATTTGCACATTTCAGTTACAAAAAAGGTTTTGCATACTTAAGATTATACGATAAAGCAGTTAATAGTAAATGTATTGTATTTTAGAATGTACCATCTAATGTGAATAGTTGTTGTCAAAGGTTTAATCACTAGAGTTTAATGGTTAAAAAAATTGTTTCTCAATATA
The DNA here is from genome assembly GCF_001715985.3 of Manacus vitellinus. NCBI lineage: Eukaryota > Metazoa > Chordata > Aves > Passeriformes > Pipridae > Manacus > Manacus vitellinus. The sequence goes on from NW_021940535.1 coordinate 37,647,585, forward strand.
AATTTTCTGTCTAACAGAAACAGAAGGCAACATAAAAATGCCACTTCAAACAAATAGATAAAAAATCCTTAATATAAGATTTGACAGATTCAACTTATGCAAATAAAGATATTTTCTGTAGATTTTACTAAATTTTAAATTAAAGTTTTAAATGGCATATATATATATATTTGCTTTTTTAATACATAGCAAGCTTGAATGGAATAAAACAAAAGAGAAACTTTTATTCAGGAACCAGCGAATGTTCTGTGCCATTATATTCGTGCATGAATTGACTCAGTGAATTGTAAAATAGCTGTAATTGTTTTCCCTATCCTGCTTTGTTTTCCTTGATGCAATAGATTTTTGTGTGCAGGGGGAGTGTGTGTTGTCGGATGTTTGTATACTATTGATTTTATAACAATTTTTATTTACTAGCGTCAGGTGCTGTCAGCTCTAAGCCAAATAGCAAAGCATTCAGTGGATCTTGCAGAGTTGGTGGTTGAAGCAGAAATTTTCCCAGTTGTGCTCACATGCCTGAAGGACTCAGATGAATATGTCAAGAAAAATGGTGCAACTTTAATTAGAGAGATAGCAAAGCATTCGCCTGAGGTAAAACCTTGAAAATGCAAATACAAGGTCATATCATTAGATTTTACACTTTAAATAAAATACAGGATTATTCTGTCATTTGCTTTTCGAAAGGGAGGGCAAATAGCTGTTTGGCATGTTCATTGGAAAATATGGAAATGCTTGCTGATATTATGAGATGTGTATTGAATATGAATTGGGTTAGGAAACTGGGAATCATAAAATGTATACCTACCTACTTCATTCTATGAGATATCTGCACAGAGTGGGAGTTCTAGGCTGACAGTACTGTCAGTCCTAGATATTAAAAATATCATGAGAAAAGCCTCACAGAAGTCATGATACCAGCTAATAAATTGCATGATCATCCTGTAACTATAATAGATGGTGTGTGTCTTTTTAAAAATCTTCTGGGGTGCTGGGATCACATTTTAATTATTTTTTCAATGACAGTGAAGGTCAAAAATTCTCTCATTTATTATTAAACTGGTGGTAGTTTCTGTTATTAGCTTGAGTTTGTAATTTGAGTCTCAGCATTTGCACTGTTTTTGCCAATAGCTGATACAGGAAGGTCGGGATGTTTGGCAAAGTCAATACAAAATAAATAGAAAAACCAAATAATTATAACTATGTTAATCTGTCAGACCACAGAGATAATTAAAAGGCTCTAAATATGACTTTGGAATGAAATACAAGCAATGTATTTGTAGAACACGCTAATGCTGAACACAGCCATTTCAAAATCATACTAACTCAACAACTGAGAAGTGTTTAAACATGAATATTGTGCTGTTTCTTCAGCCTGCCACTCTTTAAACTGGTGATTAAAGGTTACACTCCTGGAACATCTGCTTTCTCTCTGCACCTCATGGGCAATGCAACTTTACTTCCTCAAAAGTGAAGAAATTATCATTATCAAAGGGGGACACTGGAGTCAGAAACCAGAGACCAAACTCACAAGACTGCAGGTAGAGTCAGAAGAGCTGCTAGCACTGGATCCTCCATGCCAGGGGAATTGGCCATGCTAGCAGCTCTCCAAAGGAGCTGTAGGAAGTGACTCCCAGTGGGAAGTCACAATCTGTGTTTGACTTCAGAGTGACAGTGACCACTGTCCATCTCTGAGCAACTCTATTCAAGCAACACATGTTGCAGCAGAGGCACACTGGCAAATGATATTTCTAGAGGACTTGGCTGTGTCATTTGAGACTCGTGGCTTTTGGATCCCAGCTCTCAATCTGCATATGCAGTAAAATTCATGTGAAGGTCATCACTGGGGGGACTTAACAGCAAGGGCTGAGGGACAGAGCAGTGGGGAGTGTGCTCTGTGCATCCAAGTGAACATGGCTGTGTCCAGACGTAAGACTTGGTTGCCACTGGCTGCAGTTCACAATCATGTGAACAGTTTTTCCTAAGTAATAACTGCAAATTTCATCTGGCTGTTTCATGAATGAAACAATCCCCTTTGAAAGGCTCTGAGGAAAAGGTGAATTTCATGTTTATAGAAATCAGCTGGATTGGAAATTTACGTGCCTCAGTTTTGTTCATTTAATTTTGACTTTTAAGAACATGTTTCTTTTACTTTGGAATCTGTCGGGAAAATGGGATATACTTAACAATATGGAAGAAAATAATCATAATATGAAATAATTTCTATGCATTGTTGATATCATACATACTCTACTGCTGTCCCTCCAGTGATGTGGGAAGTGATAGCGTTTGGAAAAAAACCAAGGTGCATAGCTTGATTATCATTTATAAGTAAGGCTATATAATTTGGCATTCCGGGGCAGACTCCAATGCCCATCAAGTGTGTTCCCTGGACACTTCCCTCAGAGTACTCTTAACATGGCAGAATGGTGCAGCCCAAGTCAGTTTTGCACATCCAGAACAGTTGTCCTTGGCTTCATGCCTCAGTGGGAGGATTCACAAAGGATTTTATGCTGCAGAAAATGCAGGTGAGAGGAAGAGTGGGCCTTTCCGTCTGTTGCTGCACAGAACATATGATGTTAGCTGGGGAATGAGTGGGCACTAATATGGAACTGGGTCAGTCGGTGCATCTTCATGATCATTCATGTATTAGGCTGTCATCTGCACATCTCTTCTGTGTATGATAATGGAGTTGAGAATATGTCATTCATGCTGTACAGCATAACGAATTCAGAATCCTGATTTCCTTGCAGTAAAGTCAATCAAAAGCACCGTAGCAAATCAGCTTCATTCCTGAAAACTTCATGCTGCACTTAGTTGCCAACAGTCTGTATGATACATCGCTCTTATTCCGGCTTTATTTTGTAAATTAGGAGCAATACATTAAAAGACTTTTCTGATGTAGTGCTTTATGCCTGTTGATATTTCACAGTATCTAATCTCTTTTGTTTATCTTTTCAGCTTTCACAGCTTATAGTAAATTCAGGCGGAGTTGCTGCTGTGATTGATTGTATTGGCAGCTGCAGAGGGACTGTCAGACTGCCTGGCATCATGATGCTTGGTTATGTAGCAGCTCATTCGGAGAACCTGTCAATGGCAGTGATTGTCTCCAAGGTTAGCTATCACTTTGTTGTCTTTGTATAATTCTTCAGCAGTATTCTGAGGTAGAGATACAAATGAACATTGGCAGAGGATATATTTTGTGACAGGATCATATACTTGCTCTTGACGAATGCACTTCCTCCTTATATTGCCACTTGCTATGACCGAAATTATGTGGTAACCTGATCAAAGGGTGTCCTTATGATGTTGACCCTTTTATAAAATATCCTGGATTAGTTTGTATTACAATGCATGATTTTTCTGTGTTGCAATTGCACGGGTACAGAAAATAAGTCAGTGAATTCCTATAGTCTGCTTCCTCTTAAAATGAATATTTGTGGCTACATCAAAACCTTTTTTGAAACAAGTATGTTTAATGGCATGTTCTTCATTGCACTAGCATGACTCTGCTAGTACCACTAGAGTATCTTGCAACAGAAATCTTCAAACTTGAAAAGACTTCAGTTTCTAGTGTTTGATTCAGTTGTGCAAGTAACATTTCAAATGAGTTAAGCTGTACATTTTCAGGTTTAAATAAAATCTGCTGGGCCATGATATACAAGGGAGAGCATTTGCAATATTTGCAATAGGTGAAATTAGTGCCTGATATATTAGTCTGATGTAAATCATACTAACTAATGACAGAAGGAAGGAGATATTTTCACTAACATTTTTGGCCCATTTTCACACTATGTCAGTAATCTAAAATATACTGTATGAGTGGAAACAACAAAACAAAAATGGAAGAACAGAAATGTCTTCTAGTAGGAATGCGAATTAAAAATTGAAAATTGCTACAACATAACATATAGTATGCAGGGAAGGTAGGAGTGATCAAAAATGCTCTTCTGTATTTTAAAACTAAAGAAATAGACACGTTTTGTTTGCCCTCTCTTGAGTCCTTTCTCTGGATGTGTCTGTCTCTCCACTTTCAGGATGCCAAGAGCAAATATGCTCCGACCGTTGAGTGCTTGACATTAGGTGGGATGAATCCAGGATTAAGTTCAGGATTAAGCCTTTAAGTATTAAATTTTTGAAGAGTACTAATGATTCCTATCATAACTGAATGGAACCGCAGTGAGAGCTTTTGTAGGGATCTGTGCAAACTTTCATGAAATTAAATATTTTAATGAATGGTCCACAAAAGCAATAACAATAAACCCAAAGCCCATTAAAAAAACCCGCTTCAGGGGAAAATAAGCTTGTGTAGTGGTACATAGTGCTGAGGACAAGGCTTGGTAAACTGGAACCATTTAAAAGAAATGCACTGTGGCATAACCACGTGCAGTTAAACACTGATGATGTTATGATGTAAAGTGATAGCTCTATTCTGCTGTACTCTAACCTGGAAAGGATGAATTTTGAAAAATTATTTTTGGGACCATACTGGACAAACACTTCATTGTGATCTTCTGCTGTAGTGGTATTAGAGTGGAAGATGAAGCAGTATTGGAAAAGGGAAGTTAATCTGTTAGTAGTGGATATGCTCCCTGTATTTGAAAACGACTTGCAAAAAAAACCCAACCCAACCCAAATGAAAACCAGAAAAGTGTGCAGAAAACACTAAAAAAGATTCATGGGATGGAGAACAAGGTTTTTACAGTAGAGTTTTGGTAGCCTTGCCTTACCTGAAGTAGCATGAAATGTTTCCTGTTGAAGCATCTTGGCATAATCTAAGTAGCTGTGGAGAAAGGATAAAGACTGTGATCCAAACCATAAGAACTTTAGTAACAACTGGATGTGCGATGGCATTCTCCATCTCCTGATGTCTTCAAGAGTTGAAACCTTTCTGCAAATTATTGGATGAGTCAAACATGAACTACTGGACTCAAGAAGAGGTTGATAACTTGAAATTTATTGGTGTAGATAATAAAAAAGAAAGACTCAATGATTGAGCCCTTATAGTCTTAAACTACTTTCCTAGAATCATAAGCACTCAAATTATTTTATTTTTAGTTTGACAAAACTGCAACTTTTACTCAGTACAGCCTGAACTGTGTCATGTATTCCTTTTATCCCTTAAATTTGCATGTTTGTTCAAACTGCCTTTTGACTTGGAACATTGAATCTGTTTCTCTTTCTTTAATTATATTTATTAAGATTTATTAAAAATTCTTGCTAGTCTTGATGATGTAAAAATATTACACCACTAGCATGCATTATCTTACAGGGTTTTTTACAGGAAGAGTGTAAATAGAGAAACATTTTCTAACCAGCTGTATCGGTTTCACATTGTCCTTCTCTGGTCTACATTTGTAAAGGTTGTGCTTTTGATTAATGCTACAGGGAATACCACCACTGTGTGCCTGCTTGATAGAAGAACATGAAGATCATATTAAGGCAGCAGCTGCTTGGGCCTTGGGACAGATTGGAAGACACACTGCTGAGCATGCACGTCATGTTGCAGGAGCAAATGTGCTCCCCACATTGCTTGATATCTATGTGGACACACGCAGTTCAGAAGATCTTAAAATGAAAGCAAGTATATTTGTAGTATTTGCAGGGTGATTAATTAATTGTAATTAAGAGATTTAAGTGCTTAAAAATTACTAAATGCTTTGTGTTTTTATTGATGTTCATCGAGTCACAGATTTCCGGGGTCCAGGGTATCTGAAGGCTGTGTGTCATTTATTAGGACTGGCTGGTTCCTAATGGGTGTGCATATGTTCATACCAAATCATATGGTACAGCCACTGCAGTCTAGTCCCTTATTTTTTTCCCAGTTTAGATGAGAGTTGCATATACTCATAAATGCTATAATTTCTTGTGACTTGTTTCTAATTATCTACTTCTTTTTGCAAGTATAAACTCTTGTAGAAAATATTATAGTTGCTGTAGTGGTGTTTCTTACATTTTTATTATTATAATTATAATAGAACTGTAACAGCTAATCAAAACCCTGCTCTTGAAAATATGCAACTGTTCAAGTTTAGGGCCTTCCTCGTGTGGTAACTAGTAGAGCTGTAATTTAGTAGTGTATTTTTGAGCAACAGTAAGTGAACCAACTGAAGAGTATAATACAATGGGATATGCTCTCCCATGTTGCACTATGCTTCTGTACATCTCACTGAAATATTGCATTCCAGATCTGTAAAATAACTTTTCTGTAGTAATTTTCGGTGGTCCCAAAAATACTAAGGCCAAATTAGCTGTACCTGTAATCCTGCCCAAGAAGGTCACTACTGCTTGTAGCAGCCAACATTGAGTCTGTTTTCAGAAACTAAGCACCAATGCACAATTGTTTCACTCTCTCTTTCCCTCCTTGCCTGGACAGTACTGCACTTTGCTATCCCAGAGCAGCAGCTTCTCATAGTAAGCCACTTCTAAAATACAATCTTTTAAAATGTGTTTTGATTTAACTTTCTTATTATATTACATTACTTCAATTTACTTAAAGGGTCTACTCCAGCTTTCATTATAGTCAAAGGAAAATTGCCATTACTTTGACCGTAGATAACATAATATGATGCACTGTGGGGTTTGAGGCTTAATAAATCTAAGTAGAAAATTGATTCTTCATTAAGTGACCTGATAGATATCATAGTTTTTATTCAGAAAATGCTCATTGAAAATTCTGATCAATTTGCTTTTTTAATCAGACTTCAGTGATATATAACATGAATTCTTGTTGTTTTCATTGATGTCTTACTAGAGAAATTTTATTTTGCATTTCAACAGGCTAAAAAAGCCTTAAAGAACATTCTTCAGAAATGCACGCATCTTCCAGCACTTGAACCATTGCTGCATGATGCCCCTCCCAGTATTATGAAACATATTATTGGGCAGTTTAGTAAGGTAAGAAAAGGCTCTGCTTAATGAGTAATATGTTAATTTTTTCCCATTTAGCAAGGAACCTATCTTTCCAAAGATGAAGTCTCTAAAGTTTTCAGTTGTTTCCTTTAACAGTTGTTTTCTTTAAGGATCCTCAAGCATTCCCTTCAAAAGCAGTTTGGAGCATCCTGTTCTTTTGTCTGATACAGCTGGATACTGTTTCATCTGGAATCTGCCATAATTCATTCTAAGAGTGGGAAAACAGTTGCTTATAAGCAAGGTGTTTTTTTCTTCCTTGCCTCTTGAGATTAAGTGGAATATTAACTCATGTGCAAATATTTTCACTGAGCCAATGTATCACATAAATCCCAGTCACATCTGTTTTAGATAAAGAACAAGCTGTCTCTACAGGAGTGACTTAAGTCAGGTATTTTACAATAATATAAAGGCTTCACTACTTTTATCCTCATTAATTTTCAGTCTCAAATAAGTGTAAAAATCCCAAATTTTTTCTCATCTCTCTCGAAGTTTGAAAATTAGTTGTTATTACATTGTTCATTTGAATGCAGCATGTAGAAAGTGATACAATTTAATAAAAATATTTAAAATTTTCTAAGTAATTGCTAACTAATCAGGAAATTTGCAATGTCTGCCGTGCTCACCAGCTGTTGGGAATCCTGCTCAGCTATACAATATCTTTTGTGCAATACTCTGCAGTGTAACATGTTAGCAGGGAGTACCTGCTCAGTTGGTGAGATGTTCTTTCTGGAAATGACCAGGTAAAACATTCTTGATACTCAGTTCTGATTATTACAGATCTAGAAGCACTGCTGTTGGTAGTGCAGATTCCTGATTACATTACCTTGCCACAGTTAGGTTTGTCCTGTCTTCTTGCTAAGTCTGTATGAAGACTGGAGATTTCCAGAATCCAGTCCTTTTTGCTTCTGCATGCTGACTGGAGCTATTAATGAGCCAAGTGCATAGCAATTGGTTATTCAGGGTATATTTGAATGTTGCTTGCTATTGAAGTGGTTTCGTGCCCTTCATATCAGCAGATGCTTTGTTTTGTTTTTATTCTTTGTCTGTATGTTATTAAACAAACTATACTTGTTTACTCTTCTGAAGTATACTTTTAAAATTAAGTTCTCTGTAGTAAAAGTATTTTTCTCTCTTGTACCATAGCTTGGGAATTTCCTATTCTTAGAGTTGTGGGGTATTCTGTGGGTTTATTTATAGCACAGTAAAAGCCTTATTTCCAAGCTGTGCTTCAGAGTGGGATGCTATCCATTCTTGGTGCTGGACTGTGTCATTTTAGCATTGGAGTTTCCACGATCTGTGCTATTCTGTGCTGCCTCGGTTTGGACTGGGGGAAGGGACTGTGTCTCAGAGGTGCTGTCTGTCTTCAGGGCCTCTTCCAAGATTTCTGCTGTCTTATCCAGCCTTGTAGTCACAGTGTGGAGGAGGAAGGCAGGGAAAGGGCCATATCCTGTCTCCTTGCTAGCTCCTCCTTGGCAGTTCTTGTTGTGGAGATATGTGAAAGAAGATGTCTGTTTAGTTCCTACAACAAAAAGATCATAGTTGTTCCTGACACTTCCATGGAGCATATATTAGGGAGAAGTCTCTGTGCTCTCCTGTTTTTTCTTTACCTGTCTGTTGATTTTGTACAGCCCAGAGGGACCGCGGAAATGAAGGCTGCTTGCCTGTATGCACGGAAGAAATCTTGTCCTTTTCCTTCATCCTTTTAGGCAATCCCTTCCTCATTTGAGGCTCTTGTTTTACTCTGAAATACAGTCAAATTTATGGCCTAATTTGTCTGACCAGTGTTAAAGCTTACAAATGCTTTTGCCCTCATAGTCTGTAACTCTCAGAGTTGGTTTTAAACCCATCTGGTTTTGCTGTAGATGCAGCTGCTGTCTTGCATTATCTTTCTGTCTTTCTGTATTTTTTCCCTTTTTTTTTTAATATTATTGCAGCCCTTTGGGGCTATGGACTACATGCTGTCATTCTCCCTTGCCTGGCCCAGCCCCCACCTTCCTCCTTCCCTCCCTCCAGTCCTCTGGACAGAGCTGCGTATTGGCATCACTCAGGGAGCACAGAATCTTATTATCTGATCATTTCTGCTTCTCATCCCCTTTGGCTGCAGAAACTTCACGTTTTTGCTTTGTGTGTGTGTGTTTGTAAAAGGCTTCCATGACTACACAGTGTGTTAAAGGATTTTAATATCTAGGAGTTTAATAGTAGCTTCAAGGCGGCATTGTTCACTTGCAACAATTCTCAGTATTGTTTTCATGCACTAATCTATACTAGATCATTATAATGATATAAAATTCAGCTCTACAATTAAACTGTGGGAATTGACATAAAAGACCTGAATAACTTGGTTTAAGTGGAACAGATGCTGTTGTTATTCCATGTTAGTATTCTGTTTTTATTATCTATTTAATCTCCACGATCTTATTGTCTCTGTAGGAATAATTCATGAAATATTATTTATGTAAGGATAAATATTCAATTCATTATTTTATATATGTTATGTATTAAAGTACATGTTAAATTATGTTGTAACCATAAAGGGCTGGTTTATGTTTTTTTTTTTCCCGTACAACTGGGTGTTATAATACAGTAGTCATTACAGATGTTGTATCTCTGATTTTCCATTTTCTCTGTCCTCTGAATTAAAAACACATTAGCAATATTTGAGCCTAGCAGCATACAGATTCATTAAAAAGAAAATATTCTTTTTTTTTAATGTACTATTCTGTGTGTAGGTGTTACCACATGACAGTAAAGCACGTCGTCTCTTTGTAACAACCGGTGGACTTAAAAAGGTTCAAGAAATAAAAGCAGATGCTGGGTCACTTCTTCAGGAATATATCAATGCTATTAACAATTGCTATCCAGAGGAAATAGTAAGGTAGGGAAAAAGAGATTTAAAAATTTCATACTTATTATTAAATGTTTTTCACAGGAACAACACAAAGGAAGGATTTAAAATAGTAATTTAACTTTTATATGATTTTTTTTAATAGAATAGCTTAACATTTGGTTAACTGCCCCAGTGGTAACACAACCCCTAGACACATACATTAGAACACTTTCTGTGTTTGGATTGTATTTGGAATCAAATTTCTTTGTCTGTAAACAAAGCCCAAATAATCAAGCTCTTGCAGGAAAGTGGAAAGAAAACAGTCCTGCACTACCCAGATGAACTCTGAATCCTACTTCAGTACAACCACTCTCATAATAATAAATGTTGTGGGAAGTTTATTTTGGTGACTTATTTATGGATTACTTAGGCTCCAGAATACAGGTATTGGTGAACCTTTGGTTGCATCCTTGACTTTCCTAATTGTATGTCTGAACTACTGTATTCAGAGGCTCCTTTGAAACTGCCTCTGATGTACAGAGGGTCCAGAGGCTCTCCTGCACAGTTGGTCTGCCCACAGCTGCCCTTCCTTCCCAGCCTCATCACGAGGCTTAAGTGTTATATAAAAGGACCATACACCAGCTGTCTGCACCAAGTTGAACTTTGCCCTTAATGAATACAGAAACACTATTAAATAGCTTACAGTCAAAATGTCACCATCCTAAATTGTAATAATGAGAGAAATGCCCTCCTAGATTCTAGATATCCATTTACCAGTCGTTCACTCCATCAACACATCAAAAGGATGTTGTACTCGTGCACTCCCTCTACAGGCTCTGAAAATCTGCATCATCAATTTTAATTACAGCAGCAAAATTCTTCAGCGAATAGTCACTACAAACTAAGTCACACAAAATGAAGCCCTGTTTGTCTCCACAAGGAAGAGACAGTGGCTGTCAAATGGGTAAAGGCAAAATCATAAAGAAATTTTATCCTGCAGCTGGTATTTCAGAGGGAAAGAGGACATTTGCTTATATTTTTCTGGATATAATTAATGTTTCTTTGTTACAGCTATTTTTCCCCCTGTAAATGAAAAAATGTTAGTCATCTAGGCTGGGATGTAATTAAGAAAAAGGCCCCTTCGACCATCTCCTGCTTGCCTGTCTGTGCTACTGCCTGATGCTGGTTGTGCTGCCTGAGGCACAGCAGCTATGATAGACTCCAGCTTTGGGTTTGTCCTGCAGACCTGTCATTTTAGGCTATTTGCAGACTGAATATAGTAATGCATTGGAAAGTTAGCTTTACAATCAGAGAACTCTTATATGAGTTTTAAAAAGAGCTAAATTATGTAGAAACCATCCAGAAAATAAAAATCAACAAGGTAAACAAATCTTCCCTCGATGGAAAACACTGGGGATTTTTACTTGAATATATTGTAGGCATGCATTACATGGAGGTGTGTTCATCTGTCTTTATAGCTGAAGCTTTCAGGGCTCAGAGGTGGCAATTTACATGCCTGCAAAACCAGAAATAAACTGAGATGTATGTTTTTAGAATAATACAGTAATAAATTTCAGATACTCTTAACCTGGAAAACAAGAACTAAATGAAACTTTGATGCTTGTGTATTGGAAGCATGTAGTTGGTCCATTGTGGAAAAACAGCTGGATGACAACAGGACAATAATGGCACCATAGAGTCCTGCTCTAATGAAAACCTTTTGGATAATCTCCACCCTTGAGTTGGCAATAGAGAGAGAAGGTCATTGTGGTAAATTGTTTTGTTCCAGAATCAATGTCTCTCACATACATGGATGTAGACTTCCCATTAGCTTTGGGGTGTGGGCTCATGTTTGATGAACAGCAGCAGACTATTGTCATCTGGCAGCCTACAGTTCTGTGTAAACTTCTGCTTTTTTATTAAAGGTCATAATTTAAAAAGAACATCTACATTCCTTAGTAAAGACAATGCTTATGGCAGCTGAACCCATCTAAAACCTAGCCACTTACCTACATGCCCTAAAAGGAGCTAAAACTATTTCTGAAAACCTAACTTCCAAGTATAAATGGTAATGTAAGTTGAAAAGCAAGCTCTTAAAACATTGTGGGGGAGTAACTGTAGAATTCCTTGACCAGTGTTTAATGCTAGGATTTTTTCTTGATCAGTAGAAATATGCATAGTGTTTCATTACTTTGCACAGAACATGCCTTGTAGTCTAACACACAAACAAAATGTTTCTCTTTCAGGTTTTATTCCCCTGGATATTCTGAGATACTTCTGGAAAGGGTGGAGAGTTACCAACCAGTTTTATAAACTTCAATGTTTTATTAGATCTGCATTTCACATTTATGCCTTTATGACTGTAATACAAATACAGCTGTTGAAAGTCTTGCTTGATTCTGAAATCTTCTTCTACTGTTTGAACTACTGAAAGAGCTCAGCAATTCCAGCAAGCTATATTTTGTTCTTTATAAACTTGTTTGTTGCTAAGTTTTTATTCCTTTTTGTTTAACATTACTACCAGATATTGCTGTATATATGAATGGAATTTCATGCAGGGGTGATGATTTATCACAGAAGCTTTTTTAGAATCAGTCATTTCCTTTTCCTTCCACAAGAAAGGTTTGTTATTATCTCATTCAAATTTTAGCCTTCTCAGTACTGTTACCATTTTCCCCTTTTGCCTTTGCATATTGTTTAAAGCTTCCCAAGCTTGATGAGGGGGGAAAAAGCTGGCCTCTCTGCATTTTCTAATTATGGAATTCTTTCTGCACTGAGATATTTCCTACTGCTACTTTTGAGAAAGTAAAGTGATATGATTTTGCATCTCCAAACATGTTTGTAGCAGCTAAATAAAGAAATGATCAGATCTGATGATGATGCAAGGGCTGAATGCTGCATAATATGATAGTGTGGGGGTCCTGGCATGGTAGGTAATACATCTTCTGCAAAATTCCCCCTAATTAAGCCAAAATTCACTGTAGAGGAAAGAAGCAATACACTGTTTGGTGTGTGTGTGTAGTTGTTCCTCTTGAAAAGGACAGAGTAAACTTCTGTGGGCACAGAAGGAAGGACCCTGGGAGCTTTGGCTCTGTGTGGGTCATCAGCACATTTGTGTGGCTCAGAAGAATTGCTTGACTGCAGGAACACTGTTCCAAAGTTCTGAGCACATTCAGAGGAAATATGAGGACACTTGAGTCCCACTGATTTGAGTGATGGGACTAAGATGGCTTAGGATTTATCCTTCAAGAGCTGAAATTGCTGCAGAATTGAGTTGGAACACACTTGGAACTTAGTCTTGAAGCTGCAGATCACATTTACGTGGAGGTGTGAGCTCTTGCCTGTCTGTAGAACATCCTGGAACTATTTTTACCTTCTTGTGAAGAGTGAAAAGACTTTTACAGTTTACTTACTCCTCTGGTGTATTGCAGAAGCAGGGGACAGCAAACAGCCCTGTAGTCTTCCCTAATATATAACTGTCATTTACCATTTTTTGTTCTAACCATTTTTTTTCCTTGTATGCAGCAGTTTTGTGTGTTTTGCCTTTTTTTTTCTTTCTTTTTTTTCCCCAGAAAGTAATAAACAGTGTTTCTGGAATGGGATGCTGAAATACTGGCAGCCATAAGAAAAGACAATAAGTGAAAACCTCTGCAGGAGAGAAACTTGTCTACTTTCTTAAACATATAACTGAATGAGTTTATCAAACAGGGATAGTCTCTTCTTGTGCAAGACTTGCCAAGACTTATTTTTCAACTTATTAAGTTGAAAATTATTTACAGTGGCTTTTCTTTGCCAACTTCCAAGTGACTATTTTCTTTTATTCTTGTTAGCATATTTTTCGACGGTTCACAGAAACATTGGTGGGCTATCTGGTGTTAAGGTTTATTTCTACAGAGGGCTGTGTTCCTGCTGTGAGGTACTTGGTGCTCTCAGACTCTGCTCTTCAGGAGGAGCAGGAGATGCACAGTACCTTGCTGTATGGAGCCTAACAGAAAGAAACTGTTGGTGGCATGAGTGCTGGTATAGAAACCACACTAGCTGGGTTCTTTCCTTAGCCCACATCAAGTGAAGAGCCTTGGAACTGACTAGCTTCTACGAAGTGCCTTTTTGTTTTTGGTTGTTATATTCTGACATTATTAACACTAGGACACTAGTAGAAAAACTTAGGTCTCTTAACAGGATTGTCGTAATACTCAATACTCAATAATTGTTGTAATACTCAAACACATACATTATGGATATTTAAACATTAAATCTTGTACAATCCCTGAAAGAAAATGTAATAGAAGGGTTTCCAGACAGTCTTGAAGGATCTGAAGCCTTTATTTTCCCTAACAGAGCAGAAATGGTGCAGGGAGCTGAGTGCAGATGGGAGGCAGCAGAGGCATGGAGCTGTGTGTACCCATAGCTGCCTCGTGTGCTCGGGAGCACACCCACACCACACAATGCTAATGTATATGTTTTGTGCAGAGAGAGCAAAGAGGCTTCAGTCCCCTGACAAATGTGCTCCTGCTGTGTCATACTGTGCTACACTGTAAGGATTCCACAGGGTTAAATTTCAATGCCTAAACAATTTGTTCACAGCCTTTTCACAGTCTTTTTCTGATTCCTGACAAAGGAAATGATTGCAAAAGGCAAACCTTCAAAGCAATCTGATTGTGTAGAGCACAGTCTAAATCAGACCTAGCATAAATACATCTTTACGCTGGCTGGGCAGTTCTATCCTAGGCCAGTGGCTGTTTGTCTTTTTGTCACAGGACTCCTGGACAATGCCACATCCCATTAGGTTGTGGCAGTGCAAAGTCCTCTCCTGTGTAGTGTGAAACCCCTTCAGTTGTCCCTTGCTGGCAGGTTGCTTCCCTGCATCGCACATACACTTTGTGGCTGGAGGCTTCCATGGAGGTACACGTCTGCACAAGGCAGATCGAGCTCTTTACAGCAGAATTATTGCTAATTTGTATTTTAGGCTTACTGATGTAACTATGGCAAGAGTTGCTTTTTAGCTGTAGTGTTTCTCAAGGTGTTTCTGCAGTGTTTCTCTTCCATTTCTTCATTTGGCTTAATTCATCATCTAAAACTATGTAATAGCTACTCTGGCAGCCTTCAAGTGTGTATAATTTGTCTCAATTTCATATAATAAAATGCAGATTTGCATTTTAATTCGTTCAAATACTGTCTTCATGGCTAGTTTGTGACTGTGATGCTAAAGATGAACAACAGGCTCATTTTGCAGCTTGGGCCTCACACCCCCTTTGGATGTTTTTCTCAGCTTACCACTCAATGGTGCCTACTTCTGAGCTTAGGACATACAAGCATTTCAAGTAAGAGTCCCTCTCACAGAGGTGGCTTATTAAGACACACAAAGAAAATTAAGCCACTGCTTTGGCAGAAATAAATGTAAGTGGAGACAGCCCTTAAATCATGTTGCCGGTTCCTTTGATTGCAGCGTTGGGACTTTTCAACCCAAGTCTCTAAAGATCTTCTCTGGGGGCCTGAGCCATGATTTTTGCCTACATTACTACAGTTATTATTATATCTACAGATGTAAACCAGGGCCTTGAAAGAACATGTGGATGTGTAAAACTTTTACCATATTTCATTCAGTGGATGGATTAACTGGCCTACAAAAGCTCCATTCTTTATCTGAATGACTGGAAACGTAGAGGATCTGAAAAGGGGAAATTCAAGGAGTTCAACTCTTGTGTATATAATATGTTCTGCATTTCCAGAGGGATTTACCAAGGGATTGCTTTGTCTCATCTGAAGCGATCAATCTGCTGGAGATCTGCATCTTAACAAACAAATGAACAAAATGTTGAAGGAGCTGAATGGAACTGGTGGAGGAAGAAATGAATCTCATTTTGTGAAGTAAAGCATAAAGTTACTGTAATTAGGAAGTGGATAGAGTGTGAGTAGATCTTCAGTGTTCTTGATTTGGTCTAGGGGGTTGTGAATTAGCTTGGCCAAAGGGGACTTTTAGGCATGGAGGATGCCACAGGATAGCCTTTTACTTTGGTATAAACTAGAGTGCTCTGATTTCTGGGTATGTAGGGGTGGCGGACTGTTGTCTCACCAGGTGAGGAATCTATGAAAGCATGCTTGCCTCAATATCTTTCTTAATGGCTGCTTGGTTTCCAGTATCGTGGTTGTTGGAGTTTTAGATCTCCCTATGTGGCCAGGGCAGAAAGGAAATATGGAGTAGGACTGGATTGCAAAGCCAGTGGTTCCGCTTCTTGCACTGACATAGGATTGCTTTTATGGTCTTGGATAATTATTACAAATCCCTATGATTCATCATCTTCATCTGTGAAGTATCTGTTATACTCCTTTGTTAACTTACAGAAGTGCTGGGAAAATTAAACTCATATGAGAGATCGATGCAGCAGAACTTAAGTTCTTTATAACTAATACCATATTCAAAAAGGAATATTGTTCAAGAACCTAAAAAAATTTACCTAAGAAATCTTGGAGATGCTGATTTTTAGAATTGGAGTTGAACTAAAAGGCAGTGTATTTTGTGAGTTTCCTTATCTGACACAATTTAAAGGGATTGTGGAGAAAGAGGAAATTATTATGTCTCCTGACTATACTAAAACTATTGATGTCATTTTTGTATAATACTTAACTGATAATATTGATGCTACTATGCTTTATGCTGCAGCCAGCTCTATAATTTAGCTAGTGAAAATACTAATTACATTATTACTGCTGTACTGTATTTCTACATACAGCACAAAAGACTGAATCAGAAAATACGTATAAGCAATACTAAAGCATATTTTGATGAGAATGCTGTTTAACCAGGAAATGGTTTTGTGCTGCCTTTCACAAGAAGTTCCTCTTACTTGCCTTAAACACATTTCATGGATGTATTCCTTCCCACCCGGAGATCTGATCGCAAGGCTCGCTGGGTGCTCAGTGAAGTGCTGAGGGACCATGATTTGTAGAAGAAACCAGTTGTTGCATCAGCAACCTGTGAAGAGGAACAATGCAAAGGTACTAATGTCATATTTTCACAGAGATTTTGAAAGGCTTGCTTTTTCTTCATAAAAATGCTTGTTCTTACTTCCAAATTGAGTTAAAGAATAGGTACACAGATTAACATCAGCTATTCTGTATTTTATTCTTTTTCCAGAAATAGTGCGTTAATGTATTTCTTTAAACAAAGTTTTGATTACTTTTTTGTATCCAAATCAGCAGCAAAATTTCGTTATCTTGTGACAAGATCTGTGCCCCTTCTCTCAAGGAAAGTTTTGTTTTCAATGATACAGACTAGTGATGAGTTTTATCCCTGTTCTCTTATTTATAAGTAGGTCTGATGGCCTCTGTACGTGTTCATTTTTCAATATGAGGTCAGTGTTAAAGCCATTATCAGCCTAAAAGGTTGGATTGCTACCAGGATCCAGCCTTTGTTGCCCCACAGTGCTATAAATTATATTACAATCTATTGTTAAAAATTAATAATATGCAACATAGAGTCTGATGGAATCATGTTAATGAGAACACTGAAGCTTCATTGACTTGCAATATCATTAGGGCTCCGAGACAGGTTTATAGCCTTGTGCAAAGTATATTTGTGTTGGTTTAGACACACTATTTATTTGGTTACACCCAGCCAAATGTTTCCTTACTAAATTAAAATAAATGCTGGTTAGTTCAATGAACTACAAAGATATATAGTGTAATTTCAGGTTCTCAAGTCACAGAAAATAGGCCCCAACAATGGAAATCAGTAGAGGATCAAAAATTATGGATATACTGGAGTGAATATGAACAAAGAGTGAAGGGAGTTTACCAAGTTGGGCGCAGTTAATTTTTTGTTACTCAAGGAACGTATAAAATTTGGAAAGAACAGCTCCCACTTGTAGTCTGCCCTGATCTTTATGTAACCCCTCCCTATATAGACATGCATACACACTTGCATGAACACACAACCAAAATGTAATCAAAAAAGTCTGCTTTCACAAGACTTGCCTCTGTAAAGTGTCAGTAGGGGCTGGAGGAGAGCAGGTCATTGGCAGCTCCTCTGCTCACTAATGCCAGCTTTATGGCACTAATTTCTGTCAAGGTCAGCAGCACCCCCTGATATCCACTGAAGTGAGAATCAGGCACTGGATCTGTATCACCTGTGCTCTGAACAGCTCTGCTTCTCGCTAGAAACAAAGCAGAGGTGATAAAAACAGTTTGCTGCTTTCTTCTCCAACAGTGCTTCAAATGAGGGAATGGTAGGAAAGTCTTTCTAGAGCTTCTCGGGAATGAATCATGTTCCGTGTTTGAGACCTAGTTCCCAGCCATGCAGGGTGTGAGGTAGAATGGGAGTTTAGAAGAATCAGTAACATACTGGTGTTGCAAGTCTTAACCTGCTTTGGTAAATGGATATTAAGGAAGCTTCCAAGTTTCCCATCTCCTTTCACGGGTAACACCTCCTTACTGTAGCTGTCTCTGAGTTTGGTCGTGGGGCTGCTTGTCTCTGCCTCCTGCTCTGGGGACACAGTGGCAGTGCTGCTCATGCCAACCTAGGATTGAATCTTGATTCCTACAGACATTTTTATTTCATGGAAATGGAAAGGAGGATAACTTAAGTGATTCTACATGCAGTTTAACAACATGAAACTTTCTTGCTTTTGGTCACTCCAAAGCAAATCCTCTAACAGTTTATCTGTGAGGGCTATAAGATATTGGAGCACACGAGAGACAGGGAAATCTGGTGGTAGGAGGCTGGACAGGGTTCACGGAGATCAGGCCTTGTACCTGTGCTGCTTGTATGTTGTCACAACCAGAGAGGTGGAGCTGAAATCAGTCTGTCCTTAATTGCATGGATTAAGACCCCATCCTGCCTTGGAAAAGACAGAGTGTACCCATACCCAGAGCATATACCTATAGGGCTGAGAGATTAGAGATTCTTCTCCCTGCCTCCATCCCATGTCCTCTTGGCAGCAGTGCACCAACCTTACCTCGCTGGCTCTGGCACAGTGAGGATTTCCACTTCCTCAGGATGTCTCAGGGGTGTTGTTCATTAATGCTTTGAAGTTGAAAACTGCTGTGAGTGCTGTGTTGTTACTGCTCACTAATGCCATCAATGTGTAGCTGACCATAACTCATTTTCATGTGATAATTCCCGTGGTTAAACTGAAGAAAATGAACTGTTTTGATGACAATGTTTTAAGAAGATGCCATTTCAGAAGCTATAGCTGTGCCTGTGATATATCACCCTGACCAACATCAAGGGAAACCTGGCTTTCCCCCTGAGGTGTGGAGTTCCAGTTTGGACCATCTCCCCTTATTTTTGTATACTTTTTATGTCAGATGACCTACTAGTAGCAAAATCTGGTAAAATTTTTGCCAGGAGTTGAATTATCATGAGGTCATGAATAACTATATTAGGCCCAGCTCTCCCCCTTCTAAGTTTTTTAAAACCCTGATTTGTGTTTATGCTAATGTAGTCGTGCAATGGGAATGTTTGGTAAAATTGCTGTTTAATTTACAATAGAAGACTGCTTTAGCAGCTGTTTTATAGCAGTTTAACTACTCTGACCTAAATGACTGTTCTTAAGGGATTGAAAAGTAATTGCAAATGTGAAAAAGTCCAGGACTGTCCTCTTTTTTTTCAAACATCTTTGAAATGGCTTTATAAACAATTTGAATTCCTCTGCAGAATTCAGATGAGAGAAGAAAGAATGTCAGCTTACTGGGAATTTTCTCTGACCACCTGAGAAAAATGAGTTTTTCATCCTCTTGAACATCATCTGGAGTTATAATAAAACATGCTCTCAGCTGGATTCCTTCTGTTTGAAAATAGACAGAGCTACATCATTGTACACCTAAAGGAAGGACACAGAACTACAAAAGCAATCTAAAATCTGAATTTTCCCTTCTTCACAGGGACCACAAGTAATTTTCTGTAATCATAATGAAAATTATTTGAATCTTGAAGGAGGGATATACCTCTCCCTTCCCCTCAATGTGAGCAGTCCAGAGGACCAGGGGTAGAGATCCTTTTATACAGAGCTAAGTCACCTGTTGGGATCATAGGTGTAAAACCCCCTAAGCAATAGCTATTGAAGGAAGTGCAAAAATCCACAAAACTAAAAGGTAATTGGTGAAAATCCACAAGTCAGCTACTAAAATTTCAGCTGAATTTTCATACCGATCTGTGGCAGATGAATGAAATGTGGTGCTAGTGTGTTGGAATCCTGTGGTGATAGACACATGAAGAATAGATAAAAGATGGCTGTTAGTTAACTAGTGCTGCAGACAGGCCATCCTACTTGTCTGGGGAGCTGGTCCTGAAAACCCTCAGCCAGGCAAAAGCTTTTGTTGATGTGAGAGTGACTGTGCACTGAGGGAAGGTTCCGGGCCTGGGCATATGGCAGTCAGATGACAATGGCACAGCTCCCATGATGTGCTCTGGACTGTGGGATGAGTAGATGACAAAACTCTGCAACTTCACACAAGTGCGGTGTAATTTGAAGCTGTTCTGCAGGGAAACTGTAGGCAGCAAGTACAATTTCTAAGCCTAATATAAATTCCATCCTGTTTAACTGCCACCAGTTCTACTGCTGCAGATGAGCAAACCAAGTGAAAGAACAAAGCAATGGAGAGACTTGATCTGGCTTTGTAATGCAATTGAAAAATTCCCCATTAGAAAAGCATTTGCCATGGCCCCAAGAGCACAGAACTGAGGTCTTTGCTGTCTTCTGTTGGCATATTGCTGTGCCCTCAGTGGGCAGCTGGTCCATTTCCTTCCTTCCATTTCTTCTGCTGAGCAAAATAGTTGTTCAGTTACTGTCTTCCAGATTTTCTTCACCTTCTCTCTCTCTCTTTCCCCTCCCTTCATTTGTTTTAACTGAAACTCACTGATACATATATCTCCCACATATTTTATCTGTTGGAGAAATGCAGGAATCTCTACTTCAGCTCCGTCCAATGCTTTCCCAAACCTTAGATACTCCCTCTGTTCCTTGATTCCAGGTCATGATGCACTTAAATAATTTGTCCTCTGTTTTTTTTATTTGGCTAATTACTCTTCACATCTCCTTCAGCCCTTCTGAATTACCACTCCACACATTGCTTGCCATAGTTCACACTCCTTTTGTTTGACTTCCCTTTTTCTAAGGGTAGTTACTGAGTCTTGGTAGGATTGTTACAGCATGTCACAAACAGCTGTTTTTTGCTGTGACAATAGACTGATGTGTGCTCCAAACCAAATGCACAGCCTGCATATTAAACACTTATAGTGTTGTGACAAGCACAACCAAGTTTTTAAATATTAAAAAAAAATAAGGTGGAGATTCAAAATATGAAATAATTGAAAAGAAACATTCCCAAACTGAGGAGCAGGCATGCTTGAGATGAGACACACTATATCATCTGTGAAGAAAATCTCTAATAAGATCTCTTGCAGTAAAAGACTTTGAGAGAAAAACACCATGGGCCCCATGATGTCCTGTGCATAGGTAATGCCTGCACAGTTCCTGCTGGGCTGTATCCAAGTAAAAGGATCACGGAACAAATGTAGCCCCACTTACCCAGCAAGACAGGGTGTTCTTATTGTACAGAATTAATTTATTTGTTAAAAAAAAAAATTATCAGACAATTATGTCATGATCACACTGAGAGTGTATTTTAATGACAGCTTTAGTTTAGAGCTGTGTGGAGTACACTGCTGCCTTCATCCTTCTCTCCGTGTCTTTCCTCCACCTTTCCATTACTTTTCCCCATTAATGTTCGATGCACGCTCTAAGGTATGTCTGTCGGTGGGTATTACTTTCACCAGCCTTTCCTTGCAGTAGTATGTCTATAAATGGCAGACAGCATCATTCCTAATTACATGTTGCCCCCAGATGCTCCAAGGGTGATGCTGATGGATTGCTGTGTGGGTGGTGTTGAAGGGACTGGGGGAGGGGAGCTGGGATGCATTTCCTCTAAGTGGTAGCAGAGGTCTCTCTTCGGGCTGGGCTCATCGGTCCTCCCTCGGTAAAGGGAGCTCGGGAATCTCCGAGATCGTGCATCTGGGCGTTGGAAAAGGGGACGCGAGGCTTCAGAGTATGGCCCAAACAAACGGGGAAGCGGAAGGAGCTGGGAGAGACAGAATTCACCCTTTAGCTATCGCTGCACAAGCCACACAGCACGAAGGGCCGACAGAGTACACAAGCTGCTACATCACGCTTCCCTGATCCCGCTTCCCCAGCGCTTGGTTCCGCGCCGGGCGCAGGGCTCAGCGCGCAGCGGGAGCGCGACTGCCCCGCTCCACTCCTGTCCTTAGTGGCATCTCTGACAGGGCCGTGCTGCGTGGATTCGGGTATCCCTGGCGTGGTCCAGGGCAGACTGGGCTTTGGAATTGAATCTGGCCGGTTTTGGCTGCCAGAAATGTGACTATGGAACTGATCGAGTCACTTGACTTCTGCCAGTCGCCTGCTCCGCGGCCGGGCTGTAGAGGAAAGGGGCAGAGCTTCAGCAGCCCCTGCCCATACAAAGGACGGCCCTTCCCTCAGTCCAGGGACGGGCATTCCTGCACCAGCAGGCTGAACAGGGAAATGGAAAGCCGAGTGATCCTGGATTTTAAAAGGGTGCTCACCAAATCCCAGAGAAATCCAGAGAACAGTGAGGAGGTGAAATTAGAGATTTCCAGTCAAGTGTTTGTCACTTTTGCACAGACCTTAACTCTGCAGAGGCTGCTAACTGGGAAGGAGGAAGTGAGAGAGTGCACATGTGCGAAAGCACATCTGCAAGGTCTATTTCCTTCTCTCTTTAACTGTCCCGTGGCCCTTGAAGGGGTTTATATTTAGTGTGCCTAGCAGGTCAGCCTGCCATCTGGGCAGCTACTATGAAAACATGGAGGGAATAGGCAGTATTGGCTTTGAGGACTGAAGCAATGGAACTCCATGGGTTTTTACATCTCAAGCTTAGTGCCAGGCTGGGAATTTGCCACATTACAGTGTGCACTGGGACTGGGAAGTGTCTTGGGATGATGTGCAGAAGCACATTTAAGAACATAAGACACCAACTGGCACATCAGACCAATGGTCCATCCAGCCTGAGTCTGACAGGAGGCAGTGCTCCCTACAGCGAGCAGGTGAGCCTGGTCATGTTCTGCAGCCTGTCCTCTCTCTACTCCCCTAGCATCCCCTGTGGTTGGATTTGAATGTTAGAGGCTAATCCTTCTAGTATCTGCTTATAGACCCATTGTCAACTCACTCAATTTTATGAAGTCTTTCTAGAGTTTCTTGCCTGAAAGACCTTAGAGTCACATACAAACTTAAGGACTTTACTCAACATTTTCAGTACCTGAACAGGAAGGTGTACAGTGAAGTCAGTCCCACCATCAATCCCACAGTGGGGAGATCTTGCTCATGCCTGTTCTCCAACCTGAAAAGTGGCTGTCAGGACTTATCTTTTGCTTCATGTCCTGCCTCCAATTTTCAATCTGTAAAGAGTCTTTCTTTCCATCCCATGGTGAGTTAGTTTATCTGATAAGCTTTGGTACAGAACCTTGTCAAAAGGTTTTTCAAAATTGGACTTTTCTGTGTCTGCTGCACCCACTCTCTGTCTTTACTGATGCACTCCAAGGACTGTGGTAGGTTGGTGAGACAGGGTTTCTGTCTGCAGCAGCCACATGCCTCGTTCCCAACTGACCATGTTTATCCTTGTCTATGGTGACTTTATTTTTTTAGACCCTACTGCCATTAGTAAGGATGGATGGCAAACTTCCTGGTCTGCAATTCCCAGGGCCCCTTCTAAAGTCCTTTTTGTGCCTCTGAGTTGCAATGGCAGCGTGCCAGCCCCTTGGCAGCCTGGTGTTTGCCATGCTGGGCTACCCTCCCCATCCGGGCAGCCGAGACTGAGGAGTGAAGATGAATAATACTCAGGGACAGAGTGGAGCTTTACTCAGGAGTGGAAACCACCACCCAGAAAAATGTCAGTAACTCATTTGTTTTAATTTCAAAACGCATTTGCTCAATTTCTGAAATGTGTACTTAGGTACCAGTTATTCTTTCCCTCTCTTCCCTCCACAGGGACAAGGCATTTTACACGGCTCCTCATACAATGGTCGGCAAAATACAGAGAAGATGTATAGAGATTAGGTGATAATACGATTTCTGTCATAGGTCTCATACCTGATATATAATTGCTAATTGGCGGCATATTCCCTACAGTGTGACAGAAATATCTACATTGGCAGTTTATTGGAATAAAGGGGGAAGGGAAAGACTGTAGCTATACTCTGAAATTGTATAGATCAGGATTTAACAGAAGGCATGAGCACAAAAGTGAATAATATAGCTAAATAGACCCTTTGGGCTAGAGAAACACCACAATGAAAAGTTTTTGGCTCAACTATTAAAAAAGATATTTCTTGCATGACATCTGATGAGGGACAAATGCTGCTAAGGAGTGTCTTAGAGGATCCAGCTCACGAAAGAGACTGCAAGGCAGCAAAGATGTTTCTTGTGCCTGCTCACAAGCAACACAGTTTTGCAGGCAATGCTCTTTACTGATCATCACCAAGAAAGGAAAATACAAAAGCAAAAAAGAAATAACAAACAGTAAATAAAAACACAGGAGGCAGCAGTAAAATGTCAGTTTTTTGTTGGCCTTGATGTGACTGCTGAGGATCTTTGTTCCGGGAAGAGAAAGTGCCACAGCAGGATGGGAATGCTTGGATTGGATGGGCTGTCATATCTGTCATCATTATAAGCATGGACAGATGATGATGATCTCTCCATTCTGTTTCTAGTTTTTCTTAGTCTCCAGAGATGCTCATCCAGCTGTTTTCACCAGAAAATTTATTCAGCTTATTTGTTCACTTGCCTTTTTTGTTTTCTTACAGTGCTTCTTACCTTCATCAAGATGGTAGCATCTTCTCTGTGCCCACTGCTACTTTAAGCCCTTCCTGTTCCTGGAGATGCTGACTACTTACTTTCCAGTGTCTGGAGGTGTGTTAGTCTTCCTCCTTCACTGGTTTTCAGCTCATCTTTCAGCAACGTGGCATCCCACATTGCTCGAGGAGGGGGCAAGGTGGGGGGAGAAAAACAGGCAGTGACTGGGGACTGTTTAAGCGAGTCACTTCTCATAGATACAGGCTCTTTCCTCTCCTCTTTTGGCTCCCTCTCTTCTCCCACCCCTTGGGTACTGGCCCCACATTTATTTCCTTGCCTGCAGCAGCAGTGTGTCTAAAACCAAGCTGCTGACAGCACAGCTTGTGAGCTCAACTATTGCTGTAAGATTTTGAAGACAAGCAGGTTTCACAAGGCTGCACCTTAAGGGAAAGTATTTCTAGAAGCCAGTTCCTCTCTAGAGTTTTCAGAGAAGGTGTGTATGATCACTGATGCTTTCCAGTCTCAGTTTTTGGTAAGTCAGTTGAAGAAAGGTAGTCTGAGTACTTTTTTTCCCCCAAATGATAACTAGGATATAGCAATCCTTCCTAATTATGTAGCTCTCTTCACCCTGAGCCTGTCACAGCCTGTGTCTGAGAAAGACCACTGCAAATGAGATTTATGTGCATTTGGTATAATTTGAAACAGACTGAAACTTAATGTTAGGGCATTTCATGACATGCAGAGCCTTAAAATTATGATAGAAGTCATCTGGGGACCTGCATTGGCAGCGTACAACCCTTCTCACTGGAGTTGTTCCTACCTGCTTACCACAGCCTGCAAAACAAACAACCACCCATGCAATTGCAGTGCAGACAAAACGCCCCTGTGATGGATGATGTCCAGGTGTGACCTTTCGCCTGTCACGGTAGCCAAAAATCTTTGCGAGAAGAGTGCATGGTGGCAGATTATGGGATAATAAAATAAAACAAGATCGATCAGGCGTAGGATTCTGCTGTTAAGAATGTATTGACTATTTTTTAAATACCCAGCTATCTGACAGGGCGGGTCACACCTGAAAGGGAGACAGGTAAAGCCCCAGCTGGCTGAAGCACCTCAGTCCAAAGGGCAGGCTGGTTGCTGGCGGGTGCAGAGCATATCTTCACTGAGCTGCTACAAGGGATGCAAGAAACTGAGCACACAATCTATTATCAAATGCATGGTGGAAACTTGGCATTTCAGCAATGTAATGTGCTTGTTTTTCTGGCAGCATGAGACTAATATACTCCTTTTCTGTGCTTGATGCAGCGTCATTCACATCTGAGCAAAATAAATGGGGAAGAAGAAAATTTTGGTATTTATTCTTGGCATTGCTAATTTTAGTGCCTCTAAGGAGAGGGATTTTTCCCCTCCCCCTCTTTTTTTTAAGGAAATATAACTAAACACATGAGTCTTAGAATAAAAATTATTGTGAAGGGCAACATCTCTGCTGTTTCTTTGACACTGGCACTTTGATAGCTGCTGTACATCCCTTATGTTGTCTGGAATGAAAACCAGCTATCAGACTCTGACACAGTAGAGTTGTGAAATCTTTCCAGCTTCTCTGAACCCCTGAAGGGAACCAGGACTTGTTTAGAGGAAATAAATATAGAAAGACCATGAATGAAACCCTCTTAGTTCAGCACCATCAGTACCAAAGATTACATCTCTAGTCTGTGTGCAAGAGGTTTTAAATCCCAATTTTTGAATCAGTTTCTCTTTTGCAACTCCTTCTATCATTGTGGTCGTTCATAACAAAACAGATCTGTGTATCCAAGGAAAACGGTGGAGAAAGGCTTGTGCTTGGCCTAGCTTCTTTGAAATGCATGCAGACATATTTATTTCCCCTATGATATAGCTCCTATTATGTGCTTTGCATCTTTAAATGTGTGAAGCATGAGGCAGGACCCTGAGATTCAAGACGAAAGAGAGACAGGCTTTGTTTTCTCTCTCTCATGGAGATTTTGCTTTTGGTTTTTCTTTACCATTATGTTGGCTTGTGGAGAGAGTTAGTAAAACACAGTGTCATGTTTTCCCAGTTTCTTTACATTTTCTGTGCACAAAACACAAAATGCAGATTTTCCCCCTGCACAGGGAAATGCCAGGAAAGGAAAATGTACAAAACCTGAGTGTGAGAAGCAGCATCTCCTCCACTGCCGAGCCTTCTTGCAGCAGACAGGCAGGCTGCACACTTGCGTTGGAAACTGCAAAACAAAGAAAATAAACTCGCAGGCACACATTCTGGAGTGCCCAAGGACTATTTCTGCTCCTTGCTAACCTGCTCACAGTCAGGACAATAACAAAGGCACTGCTGTGTGAAGGCCCCATACACATGACTGCATTTTGCACATGAGGCATTTGCCATTCAGATAGTTTCATTTTTCTACCTGGTTCATCCATATTCTAGAATACTGCAGAGTAAGAATGCTGTAAAAATAATTCTTCATCTGTGGTAGATTACTAGTTAAACTGGATGAGTGCTGATCTGATTTTGTAAGTTGTTCCACATGAGCAAGAGGGGAGGCTGCAGCCAGCAAGGATCGAGGCTTGGCTGCACCCCATGGGGGTGGTTTTCCTTCAGGGTGACAGGTTTGGAGCCTTGAGTTTTTCAAGGATAAGTTTCCTTTCCCCAGCTCTTATGTGAGCTTCAGAAGCTGTGTGGTGGCTGCTTTCTGAGAGGAGGTGAGACTGAGGCAAGCCAAAGTGAGGGAAGCCACATTAGCATTCAGGTTTGTTTGTATGGTCAGAGGCTTACCCACGCTGTCAGTCCTCATGAGTTCACGAAGACCTTACAGCAATTTGTGGGAAGGCCTCCAAGCTTTTGCATGAGGTGTGGACTGACTGTGGTTGGAGCTGCATTCTTTTTTCCCCATGTATAAGTGACCTCCTTGGAAAATAAACCCCAGGACTCATGTCAGAGGAGTATTCTGCATGCCTTAAATAGTGATACAGCTGTGCGTGTACATGAAATAGCAATGTTCATACCAACATCGTCCCTCAAGAATCCTGTTGCAGGAGGACAGTTATAAATAACTCTTTGGCCACTATAATTGTTCTGCCAGTGGAGGCTGCCAGAGAAATACATTGACTCAGCACATGCCTGAACAAGGTCCTTTCCCAGGCAGCACCTCCCACCGTATAAAAGTCCCTGCAAAGCCGTGTAGGTGCCTGGTGGAGTAGCAAGCCCCATCTGACTGCTGCTGCAAGCTGGCATAATCCAGCACTGAATCAAAATTAATGTTTGTAAAACATACTGAAGACAAAAAAAAAGCACTGCTTAGGCACTAGTTAATATTTCTCCAATGCCCCAGTTATAATTCTATTGTTGCAAGAGCTGCAAGTACCTTTCCCTGCAGTGGTACTCTAGGTGCTTCTTGTGGAGAAATGGATGTTCTTCTGCCACTCACACAGAGCCACACTGGTCTTTACTGAGCCAGGTAAGATGATCTTGTATGTATTTGCTGACAAGAGGACCAAAATTTTGCCTCGTGCTAATGTTCTTAATGTCTACTTCTCCAATGCCCCTTCTACCTGCCACAGTCTTACCAAAGAAAAGTCCCAGGCCCTATACCAGGTAGGAGGCTACAGTACAATTTTTTTGCTGCTGTTTCTGAAAGGATATGAATTCTTTGTGATAATTACACAGGAGACTTTTTTTTCTTATTTTAAAAATTGCCTTCGAAATAATAATTAGGAAGCTGTCATTGTTCTTTTTTTTTCAAAGCAGGTTCTACATGGAGTAAAGAACCCAGAGATGTGATTTGCTTTTTATCACTTGGAGCACCGAAATGGCTATAAGTGAATCTAAATGTAATTTTCTTAAGAAAATCATTCCTCTGCTATACAAACCCTTTTTGCTATACTTCTCAGGGCCTCTTTTACCTGTGTAATTTGAAATTATTCAGGAAAAAAACCTGACTTTTTTGTTTGTACAAATTTCAATTCTGCATTTCTATTCTGCAAATCCTATCTCTGAGACTTTTTTTTTACTATTATTAATTCCTACAAGTAATTATAAAAGACTTATTATCTTCAAAATATAACTCTCTAACTTTTCAAGAACCTATTTGAACATACACAGTGTATTCCCCTAACTACATGGCTCCATTTAAATCCGTTCAATAGCCTGGAGATATGTAGGTATACTAGTGTATTATTCTTACATTGTTGTATCTCTTTCCTGAAATGGTGATGGCCTAACATATACTCATGCATCATACCTTTATGTGAGTAAAATTGCATGTGCAGTAAATGTTTTACCAGTATAACTACTTTGGTAAAATTAGATTATACCCTGCCTAATTATAATGAATGAAAACCAGGGTGTAGACCAAGACTCACTAGTTAATTCTTTATTATAGTATGTTTCCAGCTGCAACAGAGTTTAAATATAATATTTTCTCTTGTGGGTTATTTTCATTTTTCCATAATGTCACAGATTTATTATATCTACACGCAGTGATGGCATCAGTTACAATGGGAACATTTTTATCTTTGCCCTGTGTTCTGTAGAGACAAACCTCTAGAAGTCAAACAGTGAGCTTTCAAAAATGAGCTTATCTCTAAGGTTGAACAAGGTGTGGTAACTCTGACATGGGGCTCTTGCATAAAGAAAATGTCATTTTTCCAGCCCCTAATAGTGGTCCTCATTCTGTAATGTGAAAATAGTTTTATAGATGTGTATTTACATGTTTTTAGTACCATCGTATACCATGTTTTAGATGGAGATGTTATATTTAGAAGTTTCTCAAAATGTGGAGCATGTGTTAAGTTTCTTTTGCGTAATCCATCAAGACTAATTTGATTTGAGACTGGTGCCTTTTTTTTCCCCCATCTGTTTGGAAAAGTGCAGTTGTAGAGACATCAGTCATGTAACACTTTCTGTAAAACAGCTTTACTGACAGTTGGGAGTTGTCAGTAACCATGTGGATTTCAAGCTCTCAGTCTGGCTACGATGAGAAAAACCCTCTGACACATAATTTCCACAGAGTCACAGAATTTAAGGCCGGAAAGACCCAGTGTGCTCATCTAGCTGACCTCCTGCCTAGCCAACCCAGGCATAAGTCATGCTTCAAGCCTAATGGCTGAAGAAAACACTAGCTTTTGGGACAAACGTGCACTTAATTTAATAGCATTTGCTCACCAATCACCAGTCATTTATTTCTGTAGTTAACGACCATTATTTATTTCGTATATATGTTGGGTACATAACTGTGGCTTGTTTCTTGTTTCAGCTGATCTAACTTCAACTTCCGACGCTTGGCAAAGCTTTAAGAGACGCTGGATTTGTGTTCCTTGTCTAAATATGCAGAGACCATACTCTGTGTTGTGTAAGGGCAGAACAGGCAGATGGACCAGGAAGCAGCAAAACAGTTCTGCAGAAGGAAAACCATGTCCCTGATGCCCATGTCCACAGTCCCACTTTCAGTTTGCCACCTAGTGCTGGGGCAGAGGCAGGAGCAGGGGTTTGCAGGGCTTGGTACGGGCTTGGTGGGCTTCACATGGGCTTGTAGGGCTCTGCCTTTGTGCAGGAGGTGGAGGAAAACACCTGTAAAAAAAAAAAAGGTACCTGTAAAAGCTCTTTTTCTTTCAAATAGGAAGCAGCAAAACTCGAGTTTTGCCCGTGTGTTGCTGAGAAATGTAGAACTGTCTCTTCAAACCAGTACAGAAATCCCCAGTATGTTCACCTTTGGAAAGCTACCATACTGAAATGTTTCCATCTCTCACTGTAAGACATTTTGTACCCTCAAGAATCTCTCCAGTTCATTTATATTCCACTCAGGAGGTGGCCAGCAGAACAGCCCACGGAGGCCGATGTCAGAGGTGACGTAACCTACTGCATCATACTTGGCATTTCCTTTTATCCATGTTGGTGTGCACCCATCTTTGTATATTAGCTCCTTTTGTGACAGCAATATGTTCTGCAAATTCAGATTCATTTACTGTATTCTGCAAGTCTTTTCCCTAACCTTTGCTCATCAGCATGGGTTCTCTTCTGCTGTAAATCTTTCATCCTTCTATATGTCTGAGCTTGCTTTTGGCAGCATCAGAAAGTTTATGGTTTCAGTGTCCCCATGCAAATGATCAAGTTGACTCTTTGGGGTACAATCTTTCCTCCTTGTTACTTACTGTTCCCCTGGTTTTGGAGTTTTTTTAAACATTACTAAGGAATGCATAGTTGCTTCTGGTGCAGTGCAAAAATATGAAATAGTGGATATTCAGCTACCTTTTGTAAATTGGAAATTAATACACTTGATCTTATTTATAATCATATTTTGTTGTAATTTCATACAGTTGTAATTTTAATTAGTTGCTTGTAGAATCAAGGGACCTCTGGAGTTTATCTAGTCCAACATCCTACTTGAAATGGGGCTGTGATCAACAGTGGAAGAGGTCAGCCACACTCCAGCTAAATCCTGAAACACCTGCAGAAGCAGAAGTTCCACACCTCTCTGGGCAACCTGTTTCAGAGTTACACTGTTCTCCTGGTCAGCATGTCTTCTCATGTCCAGACCTCAGTGTGTGGCTACTTTTACAGCCTTTAGCACTGAGAAGACAAGTTTGACTCTTTCCTGTATACCACCCTTCAAAGAGGTGTGGGCAGATGTTCCAGCAGCCCTTAGCCTCCTCTTGATCAGATTAAACAGCTCCCTCAGCCTCTCTCACATTGCTCTAGGCCTCATATCTCAGCAGTGTTTCACTGGACCCTTTCCAGTTTGACACATTTGGCCTTGTGTCCTCTCTAATTCCCAACTCCTTTAACCAGGATGACTCTTCAGTGAGGTGCTTCCCAGCCTGGAACAGATCATGTTTCCTTGCTGAACCTCATGAGGTGTCTGTTGGCCCACATCTGAAGTGTACAAAGGAGCCTCTGCGCTGAAGCTTTGCCGTTTGTCAGTCCAGACAAATTAAGTAATCAACAAATCTGATTGTGTCACCATCAAGGGATTTGATGAAGATACTGAACAGTGTGGATCTCAGTACTGACCCCTTGGTCCACCTCTGGTTTCTGGTGATGTGCCAGACATGACCAGCCAGTTTTCAGCCCCTCATACAATCTGTCTTTCTAGCCCACACTCTCTAGGCTTCCAAGTGATGTTATGTGGGTTAGTGTCAAAGCCTTACTAATGTCAGGGTACATTACATCCAGCACTTTATAATTTCCACACATTCAGTAATTTCATCTTTAGAAAGCAGGCTGTTTGGTAAAAATTTGGTTTGCCATCAGAAAATCCATATTACCTGTTCCCAAATACTTTCTTGTCCTTTATGGCCTTAGAACTGGACCCCAAAAGGGACACACTCCCTGATCTAGTGACTGAGACAATCAGCAGATAGTTCCTCAGTTTCCCTTCTTGCCTTTTTAAAAATAGATGACGTGTCAGACTTTTTCCAGCCATCAGGGACTTCCTCAGTCACTACAGCTGTCAGAGACAGCAGTCTTACAATCCCACTGGCCAGTTCTTTCTGGAAATGGGTACTGTTCCTCATGTCCATCTCTCGTACGCTCCCTTTTTGCATCTGTTTTCATCAAGAAGATGCTTCTATAGCCAATTAAGTATTCTGCTGAAATTCCATCTTCCTGCACAACAGGATTGTTTTTTGCTGAGCTCTCGGTAAGTTGTCTTTAAAAATCATTTGGATCTTCTGGGCACATTTCCACTTCGTGGTTGCATCTCAAGGGATTTTATTTAGCAACTCTGTGAGTAAACTGAAGTTTCTTCTGATATTCAGAGTCATAACTCTGAAGCTTACCTTCCTAGCTTTCTTCTGGATTCTGAATTTAATTATGGTGACAGAAGATAAACCCAGGCTGATAATGTGACCACGTTCACCATTGGAAGTCAAGTCAAGAGTAACCCCCAGCTGTCTCCTTCAACGTTCACATGATGTAATATCACTCGTTCAGTATGAAGAGCTCCTGGATTGTCTGCTCAGTGCTGTGTTGCCCTTTGAGCAGATGCCTGGATGGTTGAAATGCTCCATAAGGATCAGGGCAGGTTAGAAGGATGCTTCTGCCAGTTGCCTATAAGAAGCTCTGTTTACAGGCTCCTCCTGGCTGGGTGTACTGCGAAAGGCTGCCTTGTTTTCAGCAGATCTATCCCCTCTGCTCACCCAGACTTCCCCCTGGTCTTGTCCTTCCTGCTGGAGCTTGGTAGTCAGGGAAATTCTTAACACAGAGCACAACTCATATCGTTCACGTTCAATTCACTGTGATTCACATCATCTTTATTAATTTTGAATCTCTTAATTCATATCATCCTTGTTTCCTAATCAAGATGTCACTGATCTCTAACCTTACAGTCAAATGCAGTCGAAGATAAATCTAATTCCTTTTCTTATTATCTGGGCTTGGTATAGAACTGTAATAATAATAATTACATATATTTCTTTATCCTCAAGCTCTTTGAACCTGACTTGCACAGAATTTAGTGTTCTCCAAGTCAAGCCATCTGCACATGATGACATCAGAAGATGAAGTTCTATTTGCCATAGAGAACTGCATTTGCACCCTAGTAAGCTACAGCTGTGAAGGTGGTAGGTATGAGAGGGGCATGTGAGCAAATCTTCGTGCTAATGAAAGTACTGCACCAACATTAACATCGGGCTGAACAAGCAGAATTTTTTTCTTTATTGGTTAATCCCCCAAAGCCCCAAACAATCATGCAAAGAATAGACTCTTTTGAATGAAAGTCACACATTAACTTTATGTTTTATATTTTTCTTCCACACTAGTTGAGTGGGTTTTTTCCTTCTTCTCCCATTCATTCATTTGATCAGGTTTTGGTGTAAAAGAACAGAAGTGAAGTTTGGGGTTTTTGGCATTTTTTTTCATTTGTTTGTTTTTTGGTTGGTTGGTTGGTTGGTTGGT
Organism: Manacus vitellinus; assembly: GCF_001715985.3. Lineage (NCBI taxonomy): Eukaryota > Metazoa > Chordata > Aves > Passeriformes > Pipridae > Manacus > Manacus vitellinus. The sequence continues at coordinate 37,681,048 of NW_021940535.1, forward strand.
TGTTTTGGGGTTTTTTTTTTTTTTTTTTTTTTTTTTAGCAGAAAGCTTGATGCAGAACTTGGGCTGTCCCTGTAGCCAGAAGGTGCAGCAGCCTGGCTGCATGGTGACTCATGGCCCTGTGCCACTTTGCAAATAATGCTCTTATTAATCTCTCCAGGCTTTGTTCTGGCCCCCCTCCTACTGGTGTCTGATTTCATGGTGTGGTGTAGCCAAAGGTCAGATAAACTACATGATGGCCAGAGTTGCTACTGCAGAAGGAAATCGGAAATGCCTCTACCAGGGGTTTCAGCAATGAGAATGGAGAGAAAAATAATTTTTTACTACTAACCTGCCTGATGCGTCATCTCATGTTGCTGTTTCAGTAGAGGAAAGCTGTGGTATAGCAGTAACCCAGGGAAGAAGCCAAGCCCAGCTGTGTTGCAAACGCTTCAGGATCTGCCTGGCTCAGTACATTTTCCAGCAAAAATGTTCGTTCTTTAGGTGTTTGTTCATTTTCAACAAATGACAATCCCAAGCTGAAAGAGATGCTGAGCTTTGTCTCTAACTGAGTTGGTGTCATTGACTGATTCATTAATTACCCACTTTTCCCCAGATTTGATTCAACATACCATTCACAAAGAGATAACCAGTCACAAATTAGTCAAGCTGAAGTTTGATGTGCTTGGCTACAGGGACATTTTTTTGTTACCAGTTTCAGATGAGTGATTACTCATGTGAAACTAGCAAGCGCTTCTTGCGAGTTGTTTCCTTTCCTCCATGGCTACCCAAAGTGTTTTTATTCAAATGAAATAGAGCCCATACTCAGTGGGCTGGGGTGCTTTGTGAGCAGCTAGCATGGCCAGATCAAACATGTATGCTTACTGTAAACGTCGCGTGGTTTTCCTTGCTCTCCTTTGAACCAAGATGTCTGTGGTTTCTGGTGACTGCTGCCTCCGTGCTGTAGGCTCCAGCTAACACTGACACATAGAGGACTTATCTGGAAAAAGAGAGGGGAGCAGAAGACAGCATCACTTCCTGCACACGCAGTCCTGGCCATTTCTATCAAAGGTTGAGACCTTGCCAAAACTCCTTCCATGAGAAGCTTCCTGGGTCATATTTTAATGATTTGGGGTAATGACAGAACCTGCCTTTAGCTAGACAGTTGAGGAGAACAGTAAGATTGTTCTTCTAAAGCCTCATAATTTCACGGACAGGCATTACAATTCCAGCCTCATATTATGACCTTCAAAATCATATTTGGGCAAGTCTGCAGCATCTGGGGCTCCATTTTTGCTGTCATGAAGAGATGTGCCAGCCCTGCTCTCCATCGCTGTGAGAGGGCTTTCCCTTGCAGCAGTGCTCCCACCATCCCTGTAGGCACAGGGCTGCTGTTGGCTGGATCCAGCAGTCATATGTTCCCACCTGGAGCAAATGGCAGTAATTGCGTAGAGTACAGAAAAGGAGAGAGACGGATCCAAGTGGTCTGTGTTAAACCTGGCCTACATGATGGTCAGGGCCAGGTGAGGCTGTGCACTGAGCAGATTTTGGGTTTGTCAGTCTGTTAGCTGCTTCTGAGAGGAACAGCTCCCAACTCGTTGCCCTGTTTTCCAGCTGCCAGCAGCTGCCCTGGGCTGAGGCCCTGTTTCTGCACCTCAGCTCACTTGCTGCATCACAAACCATGGCAGGGACTGGGGAGGTGACAGCCAGGGCCAGCCCTCCTGCCTCAGCCTCCAGTGTCCCCTTTGTCACTGCTCGTCCCTGCCGGTTCTCCGATTAAAACGATGGCTCGCTGGTGGCAAATTGTGCAGGAGCCCTGCCCTCTTTGGCTCGCTTAGCCAGGGGGGTTTATTTTGTGGAGCGTGGTTATTATTGCTCTGCTTTTGTTCTTTGTCATCAGTCCTGCCTTATTTTTATGTGCATTAACTGTTGATAATAATGTGAAGCGTTAAGCTTTGGCAACCAGCTGAGCTCTGCACAAATCCGAGGACAACACGGCTGCTGGCACAAGGCTGCTCGCTCCACGGCGGGCGGCCGGACACACGGAGGGCTCGGTTTGGCGGCCGACACGGACGGACGCTTTCCGATGAGGCAGCAGGGGAGGTGGGAAGGGCAGCCGAGCACACAACGGCGCTGGCCTGGCTCCTCTTCAGCCTGGGCTTCTCACAGCATTGCCCTTTGAGCTCCTTCCCACTCTCCCCGGCTCCTCATCATCCCTCGGGAAGGCGGCGGGAGGAGGGAGGAGCCGAGGGATGAGAGCTGGCTTTACTCGTAGATGCTGCTGCTGCAGAGGGAGGCACCACGGCGGGAATGTAGACGGACAGGCAGAGGTGATTAATAGTGATACATATTATTTTAATTGAGTCATGTTTGGCCTCTCGCTTTGTCAGTACTCAATTTTTTGCTATTGTTGCAGTGTGAATTTGGAATTAATCTAAAGTATAATAAGAATCCCTCAGCTGGCAAAAGCAGGCAAGACTGAAAATTAAAATGCTATGTAAGTCTCACAAGATTAGGGCATAAACTGCAGCAGGCAGTGGAATGGCTGAAGCTTCAAGATGCTGGAAAAGCCCCTCTCCACATTATTCCTGATAATACAAAATCAATTTACATTGAATGCATTTTTTCCAAACAACCATCCACCACGTGCTATTTGATATTACTAATGAATGCAGAAATTGGATCTTAATACATTCCAGGGAAATATTATGCAGAGGTCTTATTAGTTCTAAAAATACTTTGTGGCATCGCAGTACTCAGTCATTAAAATTGCCAGGTTTTGTGATACAGATACTGTGGAATTGTAATTAAAATGCTGAGGCGCTGGCAGTGGCAGCATTTTGTTTTGAAACCCCAGATCCTTTCGAGGGCTTTTGAAGCACTGTTTATGAGATGCTGCCACCCTCCTGCTTTCAACTCTGCCACAGCTGGGAGCATGGCAGCAGGCAGCAGTAAGGCAGGATAGGAATAGTGCACAGGGACAAGGAACGTGTCAGCCAGACTCATGGACAGCACTGAACTCATACACACAGCTCAGCCTCGGGGCTGCCTTGTCCTTCCCTGATGCCCCTGAAGAAAAGGCAACAACAAACAATTAAATGAGTTTCTCTCAGTTGGGATGCAGTGAAGGCGCAGGGCTGTGCCGCAGGGTCCCACCATGGCAGAATCTGTTCACCTCGTGCTTTGGGTGCTGCAGGGGCAGCAGGTGCTGACTGGGGCTGCTTCTCCCACGAATTCCAGCAAACTCCATTGAAACGAAGGCATCTAGCATGTGGAAGGCAGGAAATCCCTAAGACCCGGACAGGGAGGTAAGACCTCCAGCCCTGCTGCACACCCTGGGCTCACCATTCCTGTGATCACCTGGATGGCTGCTGAGATTCCCAGGTGCTGGCAGTGCGGCTGGATGGCACAGAGCCTCGGGAAATCAATGCCGAGCCCTCTGTGTGTAGGGCAATTTCGATTTGCCTCCGGTTAGGAGGAGGTGGAAGTCCCCGTGCCTTGGCCGTTGCTTGGAGCTCCATCTGCAGCACTGATGAGGAAAGTATCATTCCTCCTGCACGGAAGCCATTAATTCCCAGCTGCAGGAGACTGATCCGGCATGGAGCAGAATCCAAGTCACTGCCCGGCAAGAAAGTGCTGAGGAGAGCGGGCCTGGGGCTCCCGGCAGGTCTGTGTCACCACATGCCATTTCTGACCTGCCCCAAAGTGCTGCTTATCTCTGCAGATTAAGGCCAGCCCGAGCATGGGGCTCCCCTGGAAGCAGGCCGCTCCATGGGGCTGGGGCAGACAGGCAGCACCCCTCCCCTCCCCTGACTCAGCTGCCTCACCTCGGGGATCAGGATAATAATATCTGCCCGTGAGAGCCTCATCACTTACAGCCAGTGGCTAAAATTGTCAAATCAAATGAGATAAAAGGGACGTGCACTGTTAGGCTTCCCATCAAGATTTGGGGTTTTTTCTACTTTTTATTGATAAAAAACTAAGTGAACTGAAAATGAGACACCTGGAAAAGAAAAAAGAACCCCACAGGATCTAAATAAGACTCTATTTGTATGAGGCTTCCCAGTAACTTTAACTGTTCTGTTTTGCATACAGGCAACAACCCGGCTCTGGCCCAGAGGAAGATGAAGACCCCCAAAATGAAGGCTGTCAGAGGCAAATTGGAAAGATGAGTTACAACAGCAGCATTAACACTTTTTTCACATCCTTTTCAGCTGTGGTTACAGCTCCCATTTATTCTGCTACTGATTAATTTGATCAAACATTGTGAACAAATAATTTGTATTAAAAATCCTGCGAGTTCCACCCTTCATGTAGTTGGCTTCAGGCAGGTATTTATTGGATAGCATAGTCTCAGACTAGTGAATGTTGACATTTAATTAATATGGAAGCTTAGCATTGTGAATATGAAGAACAGAAAAAGGCCCAAGAAAATCCTGTGATAATGAAAGGAGATGACAACCAGGTTCTGGTAGTCAGATATTTCTGTTGACATTGAAGGGTCAAATGTAGATATCTGGTGAAGGGCTGCAAATAACACACTGTGGGTCAGGGTTTGCATGTACAAATAGTTCTATATGATGCCTGACTTATACCTGCTCCAGCTGCTTGTGCTTACATTGGCAGTGCAATGGTGGATATTTTTGTCATGACTAGACTAGGAAGATGCTACCAAAATAGGGAGAGTGGTATAACGTACCAGTGAAGCACTACAGTTGTTAATGCCCACCACCAGCTACAGGATTGCAATCCACAGACCACAGAGGTTAAAAAAAAGCAAAATTAGGCTAGTAAAATTGCATCTATGTTAGGGGATTAGGTACTGTGACCAAAAAAAGCAAAATCAGGCTAGTAAAACTGCATTTATATTAGGGGATTAGCCACCATGACCTACATGCCTACGCCAGCAGAACTCTGGAGTATCTCAAAAGTACTTGTGTCCTGTCTAACTTGTGACGGGTAATATCCACACCCACAAAAAGCAAACAAACTGCAAAGAAATTGATTGTAATAAAAAGAGAGCATTTTATCATAGAAATATATGGGAACTGTTTCTCTTGTCATGCATAAATCAGGAGCATGAGGTTGCCTGAATTTTCCATTCCATTAACTCTGCAGTTTTTGAGTTGAGATGAAAATGGTTTTGGAGAAAGGAAACATTCTGTGCTGTACACTGAGAATATCACGAGACATGTTAAATTGCCCAGCTACTTTGTTGGGCATTAACCTACCACTGACTTCTGTTTATTTTGTGGTTTACCTTACAAAGTAATTGTGCTCAAAATCTTGTTTATTGCATGTGCAGGAAGGACACTATTTCATCCTTACATTAGTGAGCTTTATAACTAAACCCCTATACTTTCATCTACTTCATTCTGAAATCTGACAAAAAAAAAAATAAAATAGGTGAGAGTCTGTCTTTGTTTCATGTTTATATTCAACAGAGAGGTTTCTACTTAGTGGAAACAGATATTCCATTAAAAGTCCACTGCTGCTGTATAATTTAAGTGCTTTTTCAACACCACAAACTACCTCAAGCCAAACAGCTGGTGTTGACTAAGAACGGTGTTTCAGCCTGTTACATGCTGTGATTATTACTTCCCAAACAAGAGTTTATACTTCATTTTCAGTGAAGATTAAATTAATTAGGGGAGCAATGTGATACGAGAATAAGAAAGCAAGTGAAATTAACAGTTTTCATCTACTCTGAGGTTTGTTTAATTAACTATTTTCATTTGGAAGTGGTGGTCTGGGAGTGTATTCTAGCAGTAGTACTTCTTTTTGGGCAAATAGTACACTTTGCAGGTCATGCAGCAAAACAAGCTCATCAGAAAGCTCATCAGAAAATACTTCCATTTTAACTATGAATGACATACTAAAAGAAAAAAATCCTATTGAACAGATTTAAAAATCTACCTTTTCATAGAATTTATTGAAAATGAGTAGTATCCTCCCAATAAGTAGGAAGAATTGTAATGTGTGAAGAAATTATATTCTGATCTTTTGTTATATTTGAAGAAATTACTTTCTTATGTTGCTGGAAAATTGTCACACTACAGAAAGCTACTAATTCCTCTTCTCTGCAGTTAAATTCACTAAAATGTAGTGAACATTCTCCTAAATCATCAATATTATTGTCATACTCTCTCTTCACAGATCAGGGATTATTCCTCCATCATCAGTAATAAAGTTTAGTGTTTAAAATCCTAGCTCTGCATTCATAATGCATTGTTGATATATATATAAAAAAACTTCACTATTCTTACAGTTGTCTCAGGATTTCATAAGTCATTTAAAAAGAAATAAAAATGAAAAACATTTGATTTAGAGACCAATCCCTAAGAATGTGGTTCTACAAAAGCGCTGGTTGCCCTCACATGCCCCTAATGACCACTTATTGACAGTAACATAACTTAAGGTTTTAATTGATGTTTTAGCCAGGCTTTTGACTTCACAGTAGTATTTGTAAAGATTCTAATTATCATGATACAGTAGAAATTAGAAGGCAATTTGTAAATGTTTAGATCAGTGTGATTAAAACAGTAAAACTAGAGCAGCCTCAATGTGTATACTGCTTTACTTAGAGAAGCAGTGCACACTTTAAAAAAAATATCTAAAAATAACTGCAGATTCAGGTCTTAAGAGATAAAACACCATCAGTCTGACCAGGTTTTCCTTCCCACAGAAATGTAGTATGTAGTACAACTTGTATTCCATTAATCCCATAAATATAATTTGAATTCCATCAATTATATAAACAAAATTAATCTCTTTTCCTATTTGAATTTCGACTGTGAATGCATATTGAGAAATCTGAATATATTTGTTATTTTAAAATATATAAGCAAGTAAATCTTAGTGTACAGTTTCTTTGTACGTTTCTGACAAGCATGTAGATATCTGAGTATTTTGACTGGACCTCAAGGAATGTTTCTTTCCATGAAACACAGCCCTGGAAACCTGAATTTCCACCATGCACTTCAATAAATTCCAGATTCCTCTGCTATGAATATTGTCTCATTTTTGGTTAAAAATGGCTATCTGTGACAGTCTCACCAAAATTGGGCAGTATTTTGTCCCTCTGAAGCACATTTGAAAACACTGGATACAAAAGGAATGCAAACAGACTGAAAGCAAATTAATTAAAGAGCTACTGTTTTGTAGTATCATTCTAAGGCATTCTCAGCCTTCTGCCTTAACAGTCACCATTTAAGAACAATTTAGAGGTTGCATTTGGTGTTCCAAACAAGTGAGAAAAACTTAGCTGTGCATTACTTACTGTTGTACAGTTCCTTAAAAAACCCAATCACTTAACATTTCCAGACCATAGCATTTTTACTCATCTGCCAATCTGTGCTCTTTGCATGCAAAAGTCATCAGGGTTTAAACACACTTCCCCCTACAATTCTTTTAAAAATTAATTTTCTTTCATAATTTTGATACAACCTGAGACACCTTTATTCCATAGAGGCACAGAGGACAGAAGCAGTTTGTTTCTAGGCAGCACAGAGTACCTGTTTTGAGTTAGCTCTTGCTTGTCTGAATCCCCTGAATGATTCTATTGATTTCAAGGGGTCCACTTGCATGAGAAAAGTGAGCAGCAGAGACTGGATGCTCGTTTTATTGTTTCATCCAACACAGATTCATTTTCTAGGATCAGTTATTCTGCGTGATGAATGGGAAGTGCAACTAAAAAATTGAGCCTAGAAACCGAATGTTAGCAGAGAGCGTATGAAAGTCTGATTGTGAAATATGATCCAGAACACATTTACTAACAGACAAAACTCAAGACTCATTTCTCACACAGGCAAGACTGTTAAAGTCAGTAATACTTTGCTTTTCCATTACAGCCAACAGGATTTCTGCTGCACAAAGGCTAAGCAAAGCAAAGATAGAAAGATCTGGTGCTTGGAGCAGTAATACTTTCATTTACTAAGACCTCATGCAAGCAGAAGGTAGAATTAATTTAATTGCAAATAAATGTCAAGAAATAGATTAATGAAATAGTACTAAATTTTGCAACAAGAATATGTTATGGGTAAGATATTCTTTTGTGTCAGTCTTCCTAAAGAGAGGGAGACAAAGGAAAATGGGTAGGGGAAAAAAAGGCTGTACTGAAAGCACATACAGAAATCAAACACAGGAAAACTGTTGGGGACTTAATAGTGCTAGAGGTAAATTGGCCACTATTCTTTCTATCAGAAAGAGACCAGAGTATTTGATTAAGTTAAACAGGAGCCATTTCTTTGTTCCTGAGAATAGAGAAAGCGGCATTTCAACCAGACAACTGAGACAGAGAACCCGGGGAAAAAAAAATCTATTAAAGAGATAACAAAGGAGAAAAGCACTTATACTAATTCTGTCAAAACTCATGAAGCATCCTGAGAGATTTATAAAGATGATATTCTTCTAAGGCACGTAGACATGGCTATAGTAGAATATTTGAGGTAAGTCAAAAGGACTGGTGATTTCTTTACAAGTTAAAGGCCCAGAAATGCCTACAAAATAAGCTAAAATTCTAAAACTGTGAGGGCCAATGAAACAGCACAGCTTTGTGGCTTAGAAATTAAATGTCAGAAAGACAAAAGCACTTAACCTTTGTAACACTGAAATTATTTCAAGAGGCTCCATAGAAAGGCAGGCCAGCAGATTTGATGAATATTTTACTTGTTTCACCTAGAATAGGCAGCTCTCATGCTCTGAAGAAGGGGCTGACACTAGTATTGCTATAAATAAGGGGGCAAAAAGCTGTGATTTCTTGGTCATGTCAAATCAGTATCCTTTTATCTCTATGAGAATGTATAATATTTACCAGAGCATAAGATAAAACAAACCCCTCACCTGCACCCTTATTCACTTAAATAACTGTTCACTTCACCCTCAAGCAAAGAATAGTTCTAGGCATCTACTGTTATGTATTCGTTGGATTTTCAGATGTGAAGAAATAATCAGTTATCCTGGGGGAAAAAAAGCCAAATTCTCCTATTTCCAATAAATTCACACAGAATGTATTTTACAACAGTTTGTATACTGAACACATTTTGTGCAAATACCAAGATATTTTAATAGGGCTAACTTAGGGTAAATACTGATTTGAGAGCAAAATATGGCCCATCAGCTTCCATATTTAGGTTAATGCAAAGATTTATTAGTCCTCTAGGTAAACATTGACCTTGGCTTCACCTTGGTCAATATTTACTTCTCAAGTTAATAAATCTTTATATTAACTGCAATTGAAGTCACTCTCTGCTTAAAAGATAAAGACCAAACAGGTCCTCATATGAGGACAGCATTCATCAGATAAACTCTGCAATTTGATTTATCTTCTTGCCCACTTGTCTTAAAAAATGGTAATCCATAGGTGGTGAAAGATACTCCTCTCTGAAGGGGAAGGGGTTGGTTTTTATTTTAAACCCATAGTTTTGTGCATATTATACTTAAATTTTAAGGTTATGACACAGCTTTTTGTTTCATGCACTTCTGAATCATCAGAGTTTCCAGGATGTTATTCCAAAGAATGTGACATCCCTACACAGTCTATTTATCTATGGGCAAGCCTGGAGACTATTTTACTCCAGCCCTCTCAGTCACTGAGTTGGTTGCTATTTGGTTTCAAGAATGTGACAGGTCTAAGTTTTTGGAATTCATAGTTATTTTGGAAAAAGGTGCTGACTAGGGGTGTTGAGAATGGCACTGCAATCAAACACCAACAATAAACAAATCAACTAACATGTGAGGACCTTTGAAAAACAGGAAATTTACCAGAAGAGACATCAAAGACTTGACTTAATCCAGCTACCAGGAATGGGAATCTGCATTAGTGTAAAAGATATTGTCTTGAAGAACATCTGGATTAGCAGAGGGTGAAGTACAATTAGAGATTTCCTTGAAATTACCAGTGAAAAGAAAAAACAGACAGGAACAGATTTATGCGTCTCCTCTTTCCATAATTTCAAACATTATTGCAGCAATTAAAACCTCACCATGCTGTTTTCTCCATATTTAAGTTGTGCTTTTGAGAGCCAAAACAATCAATATATGTTTTGTCCATGGGTCTCTTTGGTTGAGCCCAGACTAGATTATACCCTACTTCACTTTTAAGTGGATTCTGAACAATATGAAGTCTTTCTGCTTGAGAGTTGTCCAAAAATTGGGGACTTGCTGAGAAATACTCTTGCTGCAGAGAAATCAAAAACTGAACCTTCAGAGAAACAGAATAAAATCAGCATTAACCTTAGAAATTAAATGGCAAAGCTGTTCAATTTTTTAAAAACATATTTAAGATCTCACTTAAATAAACATCAACCACTTCACTCATGCAGGCATTCCCTTTGAAGTCAATGGGATTAGCCATGGATAGAATTCATCCTAAATTCTATGTAGATAGACAGGTACAAAGTCACTGAATCACTTAAATCCCACAGATTTTCAGCATTAGGCTTAAAAGCTGCAAAGGTTTCTGTTAGTCCTTTGGACTGGAGTGTTTCAAAATCTGGAAACCTGTGGGGCAGGATTTGTTCTCACTGAAAGATGTTTTAAGTCTCTCCAGTTAGATTCCTCTCTCCCATCGAGTTACAGTTTCAGCATCTTCTTGTTTGTCTCCATGAAGCGTTGATGAGTTTACAATGATGTTGTGATACCTTTCTGCAGGCAGTGCAGGGAAATGTCATGAAAACTCCATTAATAAATCATCCTATTGGTATAAACTGTTTGAATGGCACAGCCAGCTCTACAGTCAAGACAATGTATTTGCATGGTTGTGTGTGTACAAAAGTATATATACTCATGTTCCAATCCCCCAAAAACCTGATCTGCATTTCCTTTTTTTTTTTATTCCCTTCGTTGAAAACAGCAGCTTAGTCAGTAAATGACGAGGCATACAAAGGGATACAAGTTGTATAAAGCCAGTGGTGACTGGTATAATACACCTCTGACTCTCATCGTAAATGATGTAACTATTCAGAGCTGTACTTTACACTGTCATTCTTATTTCTAGTTCATGAAAATAAAACACAGAATCTCAATATGGTTACCAAATCTGCCAGGATTTTTAAAGAATTTTTTAAAAGGATAAATATAAGTAAATAAAGATGGTTTCATTTTATTGGCACGTGAACAGCGTAGCTGTTTAAAGGCTATACTGCGAGCAAGTGGCAGTCCTCAGAGAGGGAAAACCAAACAAATTATGGCTGCTGACTCCCAATATTCCACTTTAATTGGTGGGGGTTGTCCTCGGGAAAGACACATGAGCCTTTCCCGGCGGCAACAGGAATTTGACATCTATAAATACAGGGGACCATTTGCGTTTGAGTCATTCACGCGTCCGCGCCAGGCGTTCGCGCAGGGGGCGGCCCGTGCGCCCGGCGGTGCCGCTCACGCTGCGGTGCCCACGGACGCGGGACCTCAGCGCTCAGAGCACGTCTCGGGACGCGGAACCACCCAAGCGCGCCGGCGTTTTTGCCGCGGCTGTAACCAACCACAGCCGCCCCGCGCGGGCGGTATCGCGGCGCACACGGAGGCCTGCTGAGGGAAGCTGCGCGGGGCGCTCCCCCCTCGCCTCTCCTCCCGCCGGGTGGCCAGGGGGCGCGGTGCCGTGGCGCGCCAGGTTGATATGGGACCGCAGGGTCGCGGGGGGCCGCTCGCTCCGCGCCGGGCACCGCGGGAGGCGCGCCGCCCGCGGGCCGCCCTCCTGCGGGGAGGGGAGCGGGCTTTCGGGGCGCTCCCGCGAATTTTAGCAGCCTTCTGCCTTTTCTCTCCCCGAAATCAGGCGGCCAAAATTATCAGGGAAGCGCCCCCGCCCCCGCGCCGGGGCTCTCGCCTTTGTTGTGCTGAGCCCGGCACAGGCGAAGGCGCCGCTAAATGAATGGCAAATTGTCTTTAAAACGCGCTGGCGGGCGATGCCCGGTCCCTGGCGAGCCGCCGGCGGGGGGCGGCCAGCGCCTGGCGCTGGGACACCAGAGGTGCGATGGGGAGGTTTCAAACACCTTTCTTTCCCCATTTCATCCCCTTCCCACCCTGTCGTGGCTGCTTCCCCGACACACGGCGTGCCGAGCGAGCCGGACACACAGAGTAGGCAAGGGCGCATGTGTGTAATTAATAAAGTAAATTAAAGGGTTTTAAAAATTAATTCTACTCATTTAGTCACCAATCTGTTAATGAGGCATGGAAAGCCCCCGGGATCGATAGTCGGGAGTAAAAACGAAGTGGGTGAAGGAGGTGCCTGCTGAATGATAAAAGGTTTATAGAGGAAGTATCCATATCTCAGGCGATATAAATATATATTAAAGGATGCGTATAAATCTTTGCTTGCTCTGGCGAGGTCTGGATTCCATCGGCGCGATGGAGGCAGCTGCCGTCTCCGTAGTTTATGGGGCTCCGAACTTTACCTCTCCCGGTACCGCGGGGCTTCAACCTTTGCCCTGCAGCATCCTCCCTGCCAAAGGAGCCTCTGGCTCCTACCATAAATATTAATACTCTGCGCTAGTGCGAGGCATAATTATCTCCCCTTAATTGCAAATTCAACCAAAAATTGAGCCTGCTGTCATTCAGGCACCTCTAAATTATTGTAATTAGGGCTTTTTTTATGTCAAGTGAATCCCCGGGCTGAATGTTAGTCCTTGTATGCAGTAGTGCAACATGTAAACCATATGCTGTGCCGCGCTGCTCGGGAAGCCCCACCGCCGGGACAGGCCGCTCTCCGTCCCCGATCCCGGGAAAGGGCTCGGCTGGAGGCAGGGAGTCCGTGAGGAGCCTGGCAGCCCTCGGAGAGCCCCGTCGGGTCTGCCGGTCGGGAGAGCGGAGTCCAGAAGCGGGGGCGATGCGGGGCCTCGGCCCCCCGGCCACTCCGCACCGGCCCCGGCCCCGTGGACCCCACGGCCCTCGGGAAATACCCTCGGAGCACCGACCTCCCGATGAGCCCGCTCCCGCTGCCCGCCCCGAGAGCCTGTGTTCGGGGCTCGGAGGGGCGCCCCGGCCGTGCTCAGGCCCCGCGGGGCCCGGGGTGGGGTCTCCGAGCCAGGCAGGACGGGCTGGGACAGCGCCAGTTCCTCAGCTGGGTGTTGAACCAGGGCCAGCTTCCAGAGCCGGTGCTGGGGCTGCCGTCTGCAGGTGCTGCCCAGACTCGAGTCTGTTCCCATTATCTTTAGGGAGTGAGAGAATGAGCCGATCTCCATCAGAAATCCCTTGAGTGGCCTGGCACTGTGTCGCAGAGACAGAGGTGAGGCTACCGGAGGGCACCGGAGGCTACGACTGTGCACATACGGCGTTGTAGTCCTGCCTCTTCCCTCAACGTGCCGCCTGAGCAGTGGGGTGAGTGCTCAGAGTGCTGCAGCCCTTGCCAAGGAACTGGCATCTACGTCCTTTATCAGTCTCATGAGATAAACTCGTCTTTCACCCCAGTTTGGTGGTAGCTGAGGGCATTATTCCTGCTGAAGGACGGGCATCATTCTGGGTGAAGCCGTGGTGCTGTACGGAAAGGAATACCAGGTTTGGTGGGCCAGTAAGACAGCAAGTAAGAAGGGAGCCCAAAGTCTGTGCTGAGGACCTTCTGCCAGGATGGAGGGAGCCTGAGTCTCTGTCCCCTGTGAGCTTTATGCACTTCATGCAGTAATGCTCATACAAAATGCATAATCAGCCTTTATGTTAGATGCTAGAGTTGTCCACTTGCATGTGGTCTGCCAGTGCTACCATTTGAGAGTCTTAAATCCTGCCTTCCAAGCCGAAAGGGCGGTAACTAATAATTAAACATGGCATCAAGCTGTCAGAAAACTGCTTAAAACCACGAGTTTGTAAATTAGCACTCGTGAAGTGCTCTACCACAGCATTAGGTACGTGAGCCATGTGAGTGTGCCGTGTCATCAGCCAGACAGGAGATGCCTCTGGCTCTGGTTGTGCTCTCACATTTGGTGCCAAGGCTGAGTAAGACACTCTTCCCCTCTTATCTCCGGTTTATTCTTTCCTGCCCTTGTGCTGCCTGTTATGGGGGCTTGCAGAGCTATTTGTGTGGCCCTGAGTGATGAAGACTGAAGAATTGTTATGGCTATTTTTTATTCCCCCCCCCCTTCCACTCTAATAATTTTACTGGGAAATTGTGCATCTCTCTTCCCTAAGCACTCTCCTACACTGTGCCTTCAGTATCACAAGTCACACAGGACTCACCTGTAGTTTCTGATTTCCCAGGCCAGGTGATGGAGTGAAGGATAGTTGAAATTACAATGAATGAAAAATTTACTTTTCATGGTGCTTAGTCTTCTCAGTGGGAGTTGGTTTTTTTTTTTGTTTGTTTGTTTTTTCTGAGTAAGAAATTCACACCATAAAATACCATCAAAAGAAAAAGTACATGAAGTGGAGGAAATGACAGGATGAAACTTTCCCCTGCAAGTTAATGTGGCCTTACTGTAAAGGGCTTTTAGTCCATCTAAATTTTGAGATTTTACATCATCTTTGCTTCAAGACTCTCATTTAATGCAGAAGATGCCTCATGCCCTGAAAGTGAGTCTGAATTGGTTTTCAATCCCTGTCCTTCCCTGGCTGTGGTGTTGTGTGGGCAGCAGGAACAGCCAGTGCATGAGGGGAAACCCTGCAGGCAGCGGCTTTGCCTCTGATGAGACAACTCATCTATCACCTGGGCTGGCCCCTGCCACAAAGTTTTCTGGTTCTCAAAGAGCAGCTGAGACCTGAGCTGATTCAGGGAAAGCTTCTGTTCAAGTCGTTGAGACCTACGCTGTGAATCCGTGAAGTGCTACGAAACATGAAGATACCACAAGACCCAGCTCCCAGAGTTTCTAGAGATCCAAAACTGAGGGCACTAACATGTCTACTGTGCCAGCCCAGCCTCACCTGGGGCCTTCACAACCCTGCCCACAGCCCAGGACCCCGTGTCAGCCCAGCTCATGGCTGTCAGTCTCTGCCCCAGTGATGCTGTAGGACAATGTAGCCCCTGCCCTGCCGGCCCTAAGGGACCAGCAAGCCCTTGTTACTCCCTGACAAAAACTGTTCAAGAGATCTAACATTTCAGCTGTAATTTTTGAATTTTGTCTTTCAAGGTCTTGCATATATACAACTAAGAGAATAATGCCACCTTGCCTCACATTGATGTAGTGCAAATAAATTAGTGTTTCTAACGAAAGGAGCTGGCAAAGTGGGAAGGCCAGAGAAAGCCTCACAGAGAAACT
The DNA here is from genome assembly GCF_001715985.3 of Manacus vitellinus. Taxonomy (NCBI): domain Eukaryota; kingdom Metazoa; phylum Chordata; class Aves; order Passeriformes; family Pipridae; genus Manacus; species Manacus vitellinus. The sequence goes on from NW_021940535.1 coordinate 37,696,197, forward strand.
GCTGGCAAAGTGAGAGGTTGGAGACCCCCCACTGGAACATGGAAACAGCAGCTCCTATTTTAAAGCAACCACATGGGAGTGAAGAACTGGATATTCATTTTACTCTGTGTTGTCTTGAGCAGCTAAATAGCTTAAAATTTAAAAAGTCCTTTGAAAGTCACAAGACATGGTAGCTGTTGTCTAAATCTGAAAACAATATTGCACTCTGTAATATTTTTTAGTCCATGGCCTGTTACTCTGTTCCTTCCAAAATTTTACTTGCCGAAGGGGTTTACAGTGGCAGAGGTGACCCTCTTCTGGCCTTATTGAAGTCAATGGGAATTTCCCCCTGACTCATGAGAGCTAGTATTTCCCATGGGGAAAAAATTTTGCATTCCTTTACCTCCTTAAATTCAGCCAAGGTCAGTGAAGATTTGGTGAGCCCTAAGTGTTACAGAAAGCTCTTTTCTTGAGGCTGCAGATACTGTCCCTGTTTGAGGTAAACCAAATTGTGTTCTAAGTTCCAATTTTAGAAGCAAACACAGATGTGATAATTACCACCTATGAGCAGGAAACCAAGATGGTGTAAATGGGTCAACATGCTGCCTGGGCTTGAGCCAGAAAAGTGTTTTATTTATGTAACAGAAACCATCGTTTGTTTAGAAGGGAAGTTTTAGATTAAATCTTAGTCCTTTAGGAACAGGGATGGTCAGTGAAGCTTGTGCTACTGCTAATTCTCCATAATTCTGCAGAGATATCATCTGGTATATATTGTATTTGCTTTGCACATTATTTGCAATAGTGTTAATAACATTGTTTGAAATATTAATAATATAGGATTGCTGTGAACTTATACTGAACTGTGTGCAGGAAAATTATTTGGGATGGTACTTACACAGCCAGTAACATACCATCTGTGAATTTGCAGTTATTATTTATTAGCAGGTTTGGTTGGAAAGCCACTATGCAAGTCTAACTGCCCTTGCCCTCGTTTTGAGCTTTGCCCTGGCAGCAGCATCCCACCCCAACAGGCAAGCATTGCCAGCAGGAGGGATCCTGGAGGAGTCATGCTGGCTCTGCGGTGCCTGGAGTTGGACTGACAGCAAGGAAATGACACTCAGATATCTCTGGGCTGACTGGTAGTGGAGGAAGCTGTGAGGGTGAGCTTCCAGAGCAAAGAGCACACTTTTCCTGAAAATGTATTTTTGTGCTGATGAAGAATTTCTGCTGAGTACCTTCACAGCATTGAACAGCAGTTAATGAGATGCAGAGCTGCTCTTTCCCCAAGCTCTCATAGTGTGCACCTTGCCAGGATCCAGCCCTTGCTAGCTGTGCTAGCATAGTCTCAACCCAGATTTTCTTTGTGCCGAAAAAACTCTAATTTTGGTAAGCAAGCCTTGTGCCCCGCAGCTCAGGAGAGGAAGGCAGGAGAGGGACCGTATCCTATGGAAACTGCAGGGGGCACAGTGTCATTACTAGAGGGATGTGATAATTAGAGGCTGTAAACTTGCCTCCCCTAACGACAAGCTGAGATGGGACTGTTAGTGGCAGAAAATCAAGAGCCGACTTTGATTATGTACCCCTACACAGGTGCTGTGCTGTGATGCCAAGGCAGCACAATGCTGAAGCCGCTGCTGAACCAGAGGCAGCTCCACGGCACGGCTGCACACTGGCAGCGAGGCCTGTCAAGAAGCCCCGTGCCACGCTGGGGACACAACCAGTGTCATCCTGTAACACAACATTTGCTCCCGTCCTCAGCAAAAGGGGTGCGGTGAAGGGGGATGTGCTAAACAGCCAGCACTGAGCATTTGAGGGAATAGGTTTGCTTCACCTTTTCAAAAATGTTAAAAAGCACTGAATACAAAAGAACTCTTGTTAATAGCATATTTTCCGCTAATGCATAAATCTTTGAAATATATTAGTTTGGAAGTGAAATACATTCACTGTTACTTTTGGGGTATTTTTTTTACATGCAGCTGTGAGGCACAGACCCCTCTCACCTCTTTTGGGTCAGCAGGATGAGGGATTTGCTTTCAGTGTGGAGACATAGGTACTGCCATTCGAACGGTATCTGGTATTTTTTTCCCCTGCAGAAATACCTTGCACAGCTGACATCACCAGTTCAGCAATCTACGGTGCTGAATAATCGTAAACATGTTTGTCCTACTTATTCCCCTGGAGGATTTTTCCACTTAAAATATTTAAAGGAATATATACTTGCTGTGACACAGGTTTATTTTAGAAATACTGTCAGATTATAGTAATGCTAAAGTTCATAGATTTAGTAATTATTTTCCCACAATTAAACCCCAAAACGTTTTGCCTGTAGATAAATAACTCTTTACCAGCTGAAAATGTTATAATTGTCTAAGCAAAAACATTTATTTATATAAAACCATCCTCTGATATTGAATAGAAGTGTGTGAAGTGACTCTTCTGTGGTCTTAGAACTGATAAATTAACTCTAGAAACATTTCTTTCTTTGGTGTGTCATCTCTGTGAAGTACAGATGGGTAAATAAGGAGTTCGATACTGCTTGAGCACTTGCTTTTTCTATACACTTGTGATAGCGTTAGATTTTGTGAACTTTTCAACTCTAATATTTGTCTGAAGGGATCAGAACAGAAAATACAGGGGTTTTTTTTTAAATTATGTCAATGAAAATGACAGTTAACAAGAGAAAGCTACAAACAAATTTGAATAAATATATAAGGACTGCTTTCTCTTATGTAAACTTAATCTTTAGGAATAAAGAAAAAAAAGAGAGACTGGGGAAATGGTGTTTCCAGAACTGCCAGGAAGCAGTTAATAGATTATTAGAATTTGTTATAGTACTTAGAATGTCAGTGAAAGTATTAATACAGAGTTAATTTCCATATTTTGTGTTTATTTGGTACCAGTGTTATTTGCAGATTACCAATCAAATAAAGTACTAGCATTTATTTAGATACTTTCCTACAAAGCTAGTTAATTAAGGAAGTGTATTAAATATTATCCAAGAAATACTGTTCGTAAAAGTACAATGAGTTGGATCAAACATCCTACTAGTTAAAAAAAACCCAACAGGATTTTTCCATGTATCTAGTACTTCTATATATATTTATCAACAGAAGGATACATTTAAGCCGGTAGAGATTTCACCTGTATTTATGTGACTGCATTTTTAGCTAGTAAACAAGTCAAATGCAGAAGAATCTGCTGAGTACTTTTCATACATGGAGTTACTTATAATCTGTTTTCCAACTCAGCAGGTTCCTGTGGCGATCAGAGGAGGTACAGGCTGATGATTCCTGCAGGTGAAGAAGCACTGCTCAACTGCAGGGAAGAGGAACCCTCCGCGAAGTTTCTACCCTCTGACTTGGCAGCATCACCTTGCCCTGACCTGGCCTGCTCTGTCCCTGATGGCCCTGGGGCAGTTGTGCCAGGCAGATCCCTGAGGGGGGACTTTCTACCCCTCCCTCCCCTTCTGTCCTGTCAGCATCCTTCTGCATCTGGGGCCAAGCTCTGCTATTTCTGAGGAGAACCAGAACAAATAATTCCGCTAATCTGCCTTCACCCCTTCCAGCACTTCCTACAGATTTGTGGTTTGTGATTGATTCTGGACTCCAAGTGGAATTTTGCTGTGAGTAGATATTCACATGGTGTCTCATTTATTGCCTGTTATCTTGAGAGATTGTACTTTCCTTTCCTTTGTGCAAGGTGCTTACCAAGTCCCCCTTTTCTACCTGAACTCCTGTTCCTATGCAGATGTATAGGAACTTTGTAGCTGAAAGCAATCTGTACCCCTCTGTCAAATTTGGTTAAAGCTGGCCAGAGAATTTGGATGATTACTGGATCATACACATCCAGAGACACATGGTGCCTTTGCATCTCAGTTTTCTTAGGAAACAAAGTTAAAAAAGACATCTGTATCTTTTCCTAAGATCAGAAGCCAAATTACTACATCTGTGTCCATGGGGAAATCCTTCCTTTGTGACTCCTGTACTTAATGGCAGAAAGTTTAAATGCAAAACTTGAAAAAAATAATAGCTGACTTCATGGGAGATTCCAAAACTTATGGGCCTGGCCAGTGCCCATAAAAGAGTTGGGCTGAAAAGGAGTTCAAGGGTCAAAAAGGACTCCAGCTATCCAGCCCAGCCTAGGCATGCATTTGTTCCTTGGCTCACACTTCTATGATTTGTTTTCCAAATTTTTATCAGTTTTGTACAGCTATCTACAAGGAAGATGAGAGATTTGGAAAAGTGGGTGTCAGGACTGCACATAGTAGTGGTCTTGGGAGTGAATTGTATGGCAACAAAATCAATTCCTTTCACTCAATATTTCCATTTGCACCTTATGACCCAGGCTTGTGTTCTGGATGGACTTTTCAGCTTCCCTCTGAGAAACTGATTTTCAAAGTAGTCTCCTGTCCTTCCAGCATCCCCTGCATTTCTGATTTCCATTTGATTTTTCTGAAATGTCCTGTAGAGCTGTGTCCATTTAGCAGAGTTCATAATAACATGTTCCCTTCACTACTTACTGCAGACCCTGGTTTTAGTGCCATGTACAAGCTCTACTGACCAAGATCTTACAACTTTGAGTAAACCATCGATGAATAGATAGGAAGGCTGAGAACTACTCCCAGAAGGTTGTTCCAGGAGAGTACCTTTCAAATATTTTCTCATTACACAACATCTTACATTTTGATATTCTTCATTAAGGTGGTTTTTGATCTATATGTGCCTTATTATCTTCATATAAAGTGAGTTTCACCAGTTGTGTGGTTCCAAGTCAGACAGCTGGAAGAGATCCAGCCGTACTGTAATGGCACAGCTGTCTTCTGCCTTCTACTCAGCTGTCCACTGATGTCAGCCAAAATGGCCCATTCCTTCTGAGACATTTTTCAGTGTTTTAAAATAAGGAGGCACAGTTTGGCATTTCCTGGTACTTTTCAGGGAACTGGGCCTGTCTAGGCGGAGTTTTAAGTTAAGGAGCTTGGCATAGGACCAAGGGTTGTGGGTGGGCCTGAATCACACAGTGGAGGATGGGGCAGAAAGGGGCCAAGCCTGAGGAGAAAGACTGGAAGTCTGTGCTGATTATTAAAGCAGGGATGGGATCTATGGTTTCTAAATCTCCATCTTCTTTTGCAAACACGAAATAGCTGAGAAGTTTTCTGGTGAGTTGTGCCTTGTGTTCCCTTCCAGTGCTGGTCCATGCAGATATAACAGCCTACTCCAATTGCCAGTTGCTTTCTTAAGACATGTTTGTGGTGAATCTAAGGATGTCAGCCAAAGTGTGGTTCAGCCTTGTGGTTCAGCATCCATTCATGGGATACAATTTCTGGGTTTTTGGGGAGTTTGCTTTCGGTAAAATTTTTTCATTTGTCATGGAGGTGGTATAACTATTGTTTAATGATTAAGGTAGTCAAATGATGGTCTGGAGAACTGCAGCCTACCCTTGCTATTGCTCCAGGGCTCTACATTTTCCTGGTCAGATTATTTAAGCCAAATCTTCTATAGGCAATCACTGTTTTCATGTTTGTGAAAAAAGATCTGTGGGAATATTAGACACTCAAAGGTGGAGTTGGCATGATGAGAGCTGTGCTTTGAATCTATGAATTTCTATATAATGTCCAATGCTTTGAAAAATAAGCTACTGGCATCTCAAAATTGCTATTTATTTTTTTCCCCTAGTCTGTCTTTAGTTCAGTTCATGGTCTGTAAAGTAGGACTAATAATGGTGTTGCACATCTAACCTAGGAGAAAAATAATACAGAATTAGAGAAGTGATACATTTGATAAGCGATGAATGTCCTTAAGGTAATGAGTCATGGTAGAGTTTCAATAGTATGTACAAATAAAGTATTGGATTATACCTTGAATAACAGGAAGAAAACAGAATGCTAGGCTTCTGTTTGTTAAATTAACACTGTCCTCTCTGCATGGAATAACATAGAGACCTGGTGGCTGAACAGTGTGTGATCATGTAATCAGAGATCATACATTAAAATCTGATAAGCAGATATGCAACTGGAGGCAAAATCAAAGTCACACAGATCTTTAGTTCTATTATTTTCCCAAATCCAGTCTTAGCAATTCACTAATGTGTTAAATATTTTATTTCAATAGACTGCCTGAAAGATTATTTATCAGAAAAACAATTTAAATAACATCATGAGCTGTTTTGTGTGTCCATCTTCCCATACTCCCTCCCTGCCTGTTGCCATATACATGTCGTAAATCCTCTACATTGTTGCTCTCTAAGGAACTGTGCAACTGGTTCATTGTTCGTATGTCAGTTTGCATATGCAAATGGCACGGTGCCATACATTTCAGCAGCAGAAAAAGCTGTTTCTATAATCAGGAAAACTAGCAATTAATGAGGTGGGAGTAGGAGCAGAGATTGCTATAGGCAGGAACAGCAGGCTTTTGTGCCGTTCCTCCATCGCTTTTTGTGTCTCTTCTTGGGTTTTAAAACTGTTACGTCGTTGAGACAGCCCCTGGTTGTTGTCTTTCTGGTTAACTCTGCCTTCCAAGGGCTCAGCACTATGTAAATACACAAGTGAATACTCATTGACTCTGAAAATGAATTTAAAGGTGAGGAGACTTGATTTGAAAAAAAACCCCCTATGTAACTGAATAGCAAGCTTTTAGAAATCTCGTTTCCTCAGCAGATGTGTTGCTCTCCAGGCTGCCTTGCTGCTGAAGGTGGGAAAATAGGAAACTGCAAGAGTCAAGGAAAACAATCACCAGAGGTGAGCAAGTGTATGAGCTGGGAGATCCTGCCTGAAGGGACCATGGACGGGAGATGCTTCCTTTTGGGCATTTGCTCTGCTGTATTTTCTGTATATACTTACACTTAATCCCTGTATTTATCTAGCAGCACTCTACCTATCCTGGTATAAACCAACGTATTTTACAAATGCTTTTGGATCATAGCATGGTATTTAAAAGGAAACACAGATGTTACAGAGCAATTCAGAGAGGAAATGAAAAGAGGAAGAGCATCTGGAGACTTGAGTCTGGGCTGGAGCTCTGGTTGTTGGTTGATTTAGTACTCTAGGGTCTTTGCAATCAGATCTGGCCTTTCTGCTTTTAAGTAGGTGCCCCAAAGTATTCCCCAGCATACCTGACTTTATTCTGGGCATGGGACTACACACCATGTGAGTCTGAGGCACAGACAGTGGAATTACTTTGATGGCAACTCCAATTGCAACATTCACAACCGTGAGTTTTCAGATCCCTTTCAGATCTTATCAACCTTCTGGTAGCACAGGTGTCCAGAAACAGTTGTCTCTTTTATGAATAGTTTGGCAAAGGACAGTCACCCACAGAGAGGAGGTTCTGGGGACTCTTCTCTACCAAAGGGTTTTGTGTTTCAGTTACTGCTCTGAGTCCAGGTAAAGCTGGCAAACCTGTTCCTTTTATAGGTTTAATAGACAGGCTTGTAAGCATCTGCACAACAAACTGTTACACCACCTGTGGCAATGATAAATATTTTATACTGTGCAGAATTTGTGTCTTGGTTACAATTACTTGCATCTTTCTGTTGTGCTTGTGTCTGCTGAGTTTGTGCAGACGGTATCTGTGCATCTGAACAGGCTTGACAGAAGATTCTTGTGTTATTCATCTTCTCTCAGGCTGAGGAATACAGAGTTCAGGAGCAGTTTTATGTTGGAAAATGTACTGGTGCAATGTTATTGCAATTCCCTGGTATTTGTTGGGAGGGGTGTTTCCTTAACATCCCCACAGCCCAGTACTTGCTCTCCTCTCTTTGTCCTCAGTGAAATGTGAGATTTAATGAATGCTAATGCTTACATATATAGTCAGTCTCTCTTCTCAGCAACATTTTATTATTTAAATAAACATTTTTATATTTTGTACCCTTCCACTGACTTTGTCAGTGCATAGTCCTGGAGATATTGAGTGACTTCTCTTTTACTATCAGGTATGTAGTTTATGTCTCCTAATAAGTAACATAGACGTTATCTGTGTTTAATGTAGAAATTTCTTTTTTTCCTTGAGCTTCAGTGCTGTATATTACATGTTGTCTAGATCAAGTCAAACTTAAAAGCATCACAGAAGACATTTGTCAGAGATCAACCTTAAGGTCAGTTCTTTGTTGTCTTTGGACTTTACTGGGAACAGTGTGAAGGAAAGAGTAGAATCAGTGAGATGAGGAGGTGCAGGCTTTTCTTCTCCTGACTTTTTTCTGATTTATATTTAAAGTGATCAAAAAGCCTTATTAATGTAAATTGTAAAGACGGAAATTCTCTCTCTCTCTTTTTTTTTTTTTTTTTGAGATAGTGCTTTCTTCCATTTTTTTTCTGTTGGGGGGATATTTTATTCTGCTCTGGGGTATTGACTGTTTTAATCCTCTAAACACACTATTGAAACCTCCTGGAGGTTTTTGCCAGTGCAGCTAATTCAGGCTCATAGGACTGCAGTGAGAGAAAAGTACAAGACTACATGCAACACTTGTGGAGGCCAAAGGCATTAAAGGGTTCAGGGAGGGGTAGGTCCACTGAGGGCTGTTAAACGTAATGGTCCAGATGCAACTGTGGTGTTAGTGGAGATGTGGACTCTAAATGCAAAATCTTTGGTTAGACTAGAAGATTTTGAAGCATTACATATATGGGTTTGGACATATTTTTATTTAACATGTGTCTGTTTTCTAGATAACAAAATCACGTATGAGTGTTGAAGATGTATCGGCGTTGTTATTTCTCAAAGATAGAAAAGAAAATGTACCCTTTATGTAGCTTTCTTTAAACAATCTAACGCACAGGAGAGTATAATAACTTGAAATTTAGGCATGCTACAGAATACTTGTTGCTGAGGGATTTATTTGTTCTTTTTAGAAATCAGTAGAATTTTACCCACATGAATAGGATTCAACCTTAAATGCTTAAAATTAGCAATGCTAAATACATGCAATTTAGCTACCACAAATTACATACGGTAACAAAAGTATCACTAGGAGAACATGTAAAGGAGTGTACATATGGATTATGGTGAGCTTCAGCATTTAGAGGAAAAATGATGAAAAGAAAGAAGAAAAGAAAGCTGCTTATGGAAATAATTTTCCAGCTATCCTGGGTCATAAATAATTTGTACCAAAATACACAAGAAGCACTAAAAATATTTCTTCAGTGCAGGTTTGACTGTTCTAATATTGGATGAAGCAGCTAAGTTTACACAACTGCACAACTGCTGTGTGCATAGGTTGCCTAATTTTTTTAAATTGTTGCTTTCTCTTCAAGGTGTACTGAAGTATCTATCAGCTAGGACACAGAAAAAAGTTCACAGCCTTTAACATTACAGAAGAAAAAAATAAACTGCGTAGGTAGAAAACCCCCCTTAATTTCTTTATAAAATCAAATTACACTATTTTTGACTTCATGTGAACAAGAACATGTGGGTTTTTTTTTTACTCTGCATTCATTGTTTTCTAAAGATAATACAAGTTTTGACGGTGCCTTTATGTGCCATCGTTCTCTTCATAATATGAAAAATGCTTTCATGTTTCTAATAGGGAAATGATAATTTGCAATCTTGAAGAGATTGTCACATAAAGAAGATTGCATCTACTGAACTGCATATGCTGCACAGATGAGGTAATGTCTCTGGTGCACACTTGAGATTAACCTGGTTGAAGCACAGAATACCATTTTAATGATGAATTAAAAAACAAAGGGGTGTGTGTGTGGCAACATATTACTTTGGGCAAAAAGGTGAAATCCTTCTCTGAAAAGGTTAAACGTGAAAGAAAAACACTATGCTGCAGAAATGAGCTGGAGAATTAATGCATTGTCAGAGGGATTTCGGAGAAAAAAAGAGTATCTTCCCAAGATGACATATGACTTAATGAGGGGCTGAGGAAACGTAGTGGAGGTGTAGAGGGGAAATAGATAAAAATAATTCCTGTTTCCTCTTACCATCAGACTTCCAGGTGTTACATGTTTCCTTTGCCTCTTGAGTCTAATAAAAGACTTGTGGGAGTCAATGAAAATATTTTTGTCTCTGTATTCTATTTTTTCCCAATAATGGAAATTCTGAGAAAAAAAAATGAAACACCATGGTAGTCCGAAAGGCCTTTCTTTAGATTGTGTAGATTGCAAATTATTTCCTTACAGGACAGGCTGTATAAACTAAGGTCATAGTTCAGCTTTTAAACCAGTTTTGATCTATTTTCACAAAACTAAGGCTTTAAGAAAAACGCTTGCCAGAACAGCTTCAAAATCTACTGACTATTGCACGAGATAAGCTATGTTAAAACATATCTTTTGGATAATAATTTAGATATGATCAGTGCATATACTACCTGAAATAAATTGCTTTATATAAAAAGTGGGGGAAGAACATGTTTCATAAACTACTGCACTGAAGCTTTAGAAATGCTACACAGTATTGAATATCTAGATAATTTTTAGTAATTGCTGAGACTTCGTAGCCTAATGATTGAGAATTTTTTAATTTTCCAGATGTTAGGAATTTCAGTTGTGCAAAGAAACTTTTTGCTTTAATTATATATATTTCCTTTAAACTGAAATCATAAGCTGGTTCACCAACATGCTCCATTTGTTGTGACAGTGTTAAGAGTGCACCTTCAAAAATGGGTTTTGCGTAACTGCAAAAGTGGAAAGGAAAGCTGAGAGTTAGTTTTAGTAACTGAAGAAGGTTAATCTTGTACAGTGAACTTTTTGTGTGGATAATCACAAATGTGAGCAATACCTCAATTGATGGCTGATGTCCTATTGCCACTAGTTACAACAATATAAATTATGTTAACCATGTGGTTATATTAAAATAAAAAATCCTTAGATACATTTTCCTGATAGAATATAATTCTTGATAAATAAGTGGAAGAAACACCTATACTTAAACAACTGTATATAATGTTAATGGTTTTATGCCAGCCAGTGACAATCCTTTCCCCTAGGAAGGCAGCCAGAATACCAACATGATGTGGGTTGGCAGACCCTAACTCAGGGATTAATGGCATGAAGCTGTGTCGGAGGAGATTTAGGCTGGATATCAGGAAAAGGTTCTTCACCCAGAGGGTGGTTGGGCACTGGAACAGGCTCCCCAGGGAAGTGGTCACAGCACCAAGCCTGACAGAGTTCCAGAAGCATTTGAACAATGCTCTTAGGCACATGTTGGGATTCTTGGGCTGTCCTGTGCAGAGCCAGGAGTTGGACTCGTGGGTCCCTTTCAAATCAGGATATTCTATGATTCTTTGTTTGCTGATAGAAGTCAAAGTGCAACTGCCAGTGAAAAGTTATTTCAGTTGATGCACCTTCCTGTACAGCATCTAGAGAAGCGGAGGGAGGTGTTATTCCTGGATTTGCTCCATATTACATTATGGAATACAGGTTAGTCTCCTTGTGTCTTGCAGGCCTAACACCATCAGCAATGCAGCTGCCATGATGCGTTTCATTTTACAGACTGCCATGCCACACCATGCCTTGTGTGCAGGGGATTTCCCAGACAGAAATTGCTACACTTTTAGTGCATTTAGCCTGTGCAATGAGCCTGAAGCTTCTGGGAAGAGTCGGATTTACTGTAAATGTGCAATAAATTTTGCACTTGGGAAGTATTTCAGGCTTACTGTGAATGTGTGAATCAGTTGTGCAGTCTATTAATGGCAAATCTGAAGCTTCCAGGCAGTGTCTGACCTATGGTGGGTGAATGTACAGTTAGAATCACAGGTTGGTTTGGGTTGGAAGGGACCTTTGAAGACCTTTCAGTCCACCCCCTCTGTCGTGGGCAGGAACACTTTTCACTAGACCAGGCTGTTCAGAGCCCCATCCAGCCTGGCCTTGAACAATTCCAGGGATGGAGCACCCACAACTTCTCTGGACAACCTGTTCCAGTGCCTCACCACCCTCATTGTAAAAAATTTCTTTTTCATACCTAATCTAACTGTCTCCTCTTTACTTTAAAGCCAGCACTCCTTCTCCTATCACAGTTGATCTGGACAAGAACTTCAGAAAATGCACTGCATTTCCACATGACAAGTAGCTGGAAAAGGGGACATGTTTGGGGAAACCTGGGCTAGGGCAGCTCAGTGCAGATTGTTGCAGGAAGACTTCAGGCTTTATCTTAGGCTTGTTGTTCCTTAAAGTGAAAATTGCAGGGTACTCAGCTCCTGTTGAGAGATAAGGAGGGCTGTGTAAGGCCAGAAAAAAACCCCAAAACCCAAATTTTTTTTCATTATGGCTTTGCATGGTCTTTCCATAAGCTATGATGAGGCAGTGATGGAGTGGAAAATGTGGAGCTCCCGAAGAGGCAGCGTGTGTGTCCAAGTTTGTTCTCCTCCTGAAAGCAGAGTGTGCTGCTGTGTACACACTGTGCATGTGCTTTGCCTGTTTTAATAAATCAGCTGGAGAATGAATTTTTTTTTTCTTTCATTGGGAATAATTTTGCTGGCTAGTCTTGAATCTGGAGGCTATTTTTAATTTTAAGAGGATTTCTCTCTTGATGAGGTGATAACCTAAAATGGCACGGGAGGATCTAATGCAGCATGTTTTCATTCAGGGGCTCTGTTTTACAGTCAAACCTAGTAATAGAAAAAGGAAGCTTGAAAAGAAATTGTTAACTTTATATATCCAAAGATGTTCAGTTTTTTGCACATGTGTATTTATGGTTTTGAACTTTACACTATGACTTAAATGCCAAAGAAATACTTGGATCCCGTGTGGTCCTCCAACTAGTTATATATTTCCAGAATTTTGTTGTATATGTAGAAATACACATATTGCATAAAAAGCATTCCAGAGAAGAAGCTAGGGAAAGCTGCCCAGCAGAGGACAGGAGGGGTTTTGAGGATGGACTCCTAACAAAACACTGAAAAAGATCATAGAATTGTTTCCATTGGAAAAGACCTATAAGATCATCAAGTCCAACCATTAACCCAGCACTGCCAAGTCCACCACTAAATCTAAGTGCCACATTTACATGTCTTTCAAATACCTTCAGGGATAGGGACTCCACCACTTCCCTGGGCAGCCTGTTCCAGCACTGGAACAGGCTTGATAACCCCCTTGGTGAAGATTTTCTTCCTAATATCCAGTACCTCCCCTGGTGCAACTTGAGGCCATTTCCTCTTGTCCTATCACTTGTTACTTGGGAGAAAAGACCGACTCCCACATCTGATAAGCTGAAGTCTCCCAGGAGAACCATGATCAGTGATTGTGGGACTTCTGTCATTTGCTTATAGACTATTTCATCTGCCTCTTCATCCTGGTTGGGAGGTCTATAACAGACTCCCACCATGGTATCTGACAGGTTCTTAACCATAAACACTCAATCCTATTGGCACCATCATTAAGCTCCAGACAGTCAAAACCCTCCCTAACATACAGGGCTTCCCCACCTCTCCTCCTTCCTTGCTTATCTATTCTGAAGAGTTTATAGCCACCCACTGCAGCTCTGAGGAGTTTATAGCCACCCACTGCAGCTCTCCAGTTGTGTGAGCCATCCCACCATGTTTCTGTGACAGCAAATATGTCATGGTTTTCCTGCTGCACAACAGCTTCTGGCTCCTCCTGTTTGTTGCATTGATGTGGATAGATTTGCACTGGTTCCAAGGTTAAAGCCCAAACAAAAGCAAGAGGGTAGAAGGAATGTCACCACATTAGGAAATATGCACTGACAGCTAATACTATTGCTGCAGATGAATGTTTTGGGTACAATAGCTGGTACTGTCCCAGGACCAGCACAGTCAGTGCTTCTGCCCTACAAGCAGCTGGTTGTGGGTGGTGAAACTGCTCCCTTAAAATCCAGTCAGGCCATGAACATCCTTTTTCTTTGCCCTTATCTTTTCTCTCTAGAATGACTGTGACTTCCAGGGGCGTCTTTAATAACCTTTCCTTGGCACATACACCAAAGGTATGTATATTTTTTTCACGTTGTTATCAGAACAGCTGTGTATTTGTTTGCAGTCCCCACCCTCACCCCGAGGACATGATAGCAAGCTGTGAACTTCTGGAGTCAAGAATTAGTCCCTTAACTGCCATAAAATGTAAAAAAAAAAAAAAATCTCAGTGAACCTTGGCATATTTTTCTAATTGATGTGAATGAGATGAAAGGGATAGCTGACTTCTGTGACCTCTGCAGGATAATTGTGTATCATGTGTTGCGTGAATAAAGGGGTGTGCCATAGCTGCAAAAATGGGAATTGACACCACTCTGCTCTTTAACAACATCCATTGGTGTGTGACATCCAAGTACATTAACAGCTGTCAGCCTTCATTTCTCTTTTGCTCACCTCCCACATACTTTGTTCATTTGCATGATGCAACTTGGTGAGTGAAAAAGTTTGATGCTTAGAATTGTTGTGACTCTTGTTCCAACTTATTTTCATAAATGCAACCATAATTATTAGTCTGCTGGCACTATTTCCACCTTTACCAGAGCAAGACAGCAGAACAGAGTCAGCAGAACAATTGGGCAGGCTCTTCCATGTCTTGCTGTATCAGAACATGTAGGAGCAGTGCATTGACATAGGTCTATATTACAGATAAGATACTTATCAAAGGAACAGGTTCTTCAGTGATGCAAACTGCCATGTACATTTTTAAGACTGAAGTCTGCTCTCCAACTTTTTTTCAATAATATTCTCTCAAGTTGATTTTATAGTATTTCTTTCTCAATCAAAAATCAGTAGTATTGAAAAGGCTTTAAGCTAAATTAGTTTTATATTATACATTTGTGAAAGAAATATTGCTCCTGTGTTTTTATTTCATTGAAGCTTTTGTATCTGGCTGTAAACCAAGCTTCTGCCATGTCTTACTCCTCGTGCAAGGTTTTGTAGCAATTCAAGCTGAAGAGCATCATCTTACTACACCATTTCAGTCCACTCAGAGTTGAAATGGTCATGCTTGTGTTTTAAATTATGTATTTAAGCCTCTTTCTTCTGGAATTGAGAAGAAGGTCTAACACACAGAGTGTGACCTTGCCTTCCTTTGCCTTGGTTAGGATAGAGAGTTCTCCTGTTGCATAGAGAAGCTGTATGGTACTAATTACACTGTAGGAAAGCTAGCACATACTCTGCGTGTGTGCTGGAGCTGGATTTGTTCTGCTCTCATCTGGTCTGTGGGAATTTATTTGACAGTTGAAAGGATGTTTGAGCTGGCTGTTAAGTACTACAGGAGCATTAGACAAATGGGACCAAGGATACTGTTCAGGAGGTCTGCTCAAACATCTGTCTTGCTAACTAATTATACGTAACATAGTTATGCTTAGTAAATCTTTTGGTGAGAAGTTTGACTCTCCTTTTACAACTTCACTCATGGGGTAAAGCTTTTAGTACAGATACAGTCATACTGTACAAAGCAGAATGTACTTCAGTAAGCACCTCAAATAAATACTGGGATATGAGCTAACAACATAGGTACTTTTACCATGATATATCCAGATCCATGGTAAGAAAGACTGGAAATATGAGTTTATGCTGGTGCTGTTAAAACAGTAACACCTTTTAGTTTCACAGGGACTAACTTTTGTGAGTCACTGATGATGAAAAGGTTATGCTTGAAGAACCTGCTTCAATAACTATTGAATTTAGATGGAGTGTTTCCTGGGCTTTAGATCAAGTTGTAATTTCTAACTTGAATTATTTGTAAGTTAGAAGATATTTCAAATGCCTCTGAATTTCTTTTGATGTGTTGAATGTGTTCCAAAGTGAATAATGGTTTGAAGGAATGACATATGCTTGACAGAGTGAACTTCAGAAATAGTACAACTTATTTTTTACCACTGTAAATCTTTGCTAGAGGAAAGTCATAGCTGAAGCCAAACCTGATTATAACTATACAGAGGACAATACAAGGGAAGCAGGTGAGACCATTTTCTTCTACAGTGACTAAAAACCAGAGCAGTGCCCTCTGGGCTGTGAGTTAGTTTGGAAGGTAAAATTTTGATTTGTGGAATAAACAAGAATAGACTAAAGCACTTATTGTAAGCAGCTTGCTTAAAAACAACATTAAGCTACAAAGGAGGTCTGTTTAAAACCACTTTGTTTAGCAAAAAAGCAGCAATTAGAATTAGAAATAGTTCACCTGTTAAAATCTAAAACCAATTTCCTAGCTGAGACTTCATGGCAATATCTGTATCATATGAAAGACCTAAATGCAAACATTAGTCAAAAAATGTAGAAAATGTCTGGAAATATGTTTTTATGTGATCCCTGGCTGGTTTCTGTGAACTATCTGAACTTTTCCACCTTTTATTTTCAGGATAAGCTGTGAAATGCAGCCCTCCAGTTATGGCTGGCTGTGAAATTGCGTTTTCTAGGAGCTGGCAAGTCCTGTAAATCCCTTTTGCAAACTCTCTTCTTTAGTTGCCCCATGTAACTAACGAATGTACGTTTGGAAATCACAACAGTTTAAGTATACTGGTTTTCTTTCCAACCACTCCTTTCTCCCAGACACATTCCCTTGTATTTATGTGGGCTGTGGCTGCCTTAAAGAGCTACACCTGCCCTGGTGCCCATGAGGTTCAGTGAGCACAATTCTCTCTGAGCAGGGCTTCAGCAGGGTTTCTGTTTTACTCACAGCTTGTGAAACTCATTTACCCCCTGACTTGTGTTCCTGTGATCCTGTTATGTCCCAGCTGCATTCTTTACATTGTCCGTGCCTATAAAGCACGGATTAATTTAAATGGATAGTTTTGATTTATAATTCATTTAATAGCATAAAGCTTGGCTGTTTGAAGATCATCTTCAGCCTTCATCTTCTGGGCATCTGTTGTTGGCCATGGTTCACTGCGTAATACTTCCCACCCCCTCGCTCTAAATTAGGGATGTATTCCCCTCC
The DNA here is from genome assembly GCF_001715985.3 of Manacus vitellinus. Taxonomy (NCBI): domain Eukaryota; kingdom Metazoa; phylum Chordata; class Aves; order Passeriformes; family Pipridae; genus Manacus; species Manacus vitellinus. The sequence continues at coordinate 37,712,974 of NW_021940535.1, forward strand.
TTACTAGGGTGAAACCTGCTTTGTTTCTCTCCTTTTTGAAAAAGCTTATTTTTTAGTTTAATATGTAATAGAATTTGACTATTAACAACAGCTCTGTAATTTCCTTCCATCCTTCTCTGAAGCCATGTTTGTCAGCAATCCAACAAATCCTGTTTTAGTAATAACCTTGCTAGTAAATGTAGTAAAAGTTGCTCAGTGTGATGCAGGGCACTGTGCCTTCAGTGCAGGTCTGGATAATGAGCCCTATTCACCAGCACAGGAATGTATGGGACAGCAGCTCTTCTCTGGAGTTTTTGAAGTACAGAAACCCATTTTGGGAAAGCATTTTGTATTTAAGACATTTATATTTCAGAATAGCCATTCGTTTAAAGCATGAGCTTGCAACTGCACTATATCCATCAGACTGGGTGACTTCTAGGATATTAGCTGTGATCTGCTCTTCCACTGCAGCACCAGTTGCACCTAATGAATTGGAGAGACAGATGATGCACCTTCCCCAAGAAGGCAAGTTAGTCCTGTTTGATAACCTAAAGGCTGGACTGAGGGTTCAAGCCTACCCCAAATGCTTGAGAAGGAGGAGGCTGCTTCATAGTGGCCCTTAAGAGAATTACAGTCTTTTCACATCCATCTTCTCATCCGAAAAGCCTGTTCTTTATTATCAGCCCTCCCTCCTCCTTGCCCAAAAGTACCTGTGAAAACCATCTGTCTGTCTGCCAGACAACGTGGTACTCTGAATGAAGCCAAAAGGTTTGTGAGGACTGTGATGAAGAAACTGAGTTAAAAAGGTGGGAGATACAGGCTACATAATGCATGAGGAAATGTTTCTATCAGAAGAAAATCCCATTCAAATAAACAGTGTTTCTTTTCACAGACTGGTTTGGGTCACAGAAAGAGCTTATTTTGATCATAAAAATGTTCCATGTGGCAATCCTCCTACTCAGTCTTTCCTGTATTAACATACTACTGTAAGACACGAGTTCAGCAGTTTAATTATGTTTTGCCTGGGTATTTCCTTGAAGCTTTTACTGCATTGCTTTTAAAGATGCTGGGTTTTTCTATGGGGTGCTATCATTCTGCTCTCTAGGCTGATCAGTTCTCTCTGATTTGCTCTACTTCTAATCTTACACCACAGCACCTTTCCCATTATTTCAGGTGAGAAGGGGACTATTGTAAAATGCTTTTATGGTGTTGTCAATATAATATTTTATGCCTTTCCTTCTGCATCATAATCTTTATGGTCTGAGATTTTTCTCTGCTCTGCAAGAAAAATCCATACAGGACTGTCCTCCCTGACCCTAGAGCAGCTGCAGATAATGCCAAACTCAGGGAGTATGTTCTCTGTAGCTTCTTTCTATTTTGTTTCTTGTTCTCAGGTTTATTCCCCCTATTGGCCTCAGTACTGTCTCTGCTGCTTAAGAAAAGGTTAAGCTTTTGGGTTTATGCCCTCCCCTTACCTAAACCCTTGTTACTGCAATCTGTGATCTTTTCTCCCTAGAAGCAAATTAATCAGTTCTCTTATCAGATTAGTCCTGTCTGATTAAGCTATCAAGGAAGATAAGTGCTCAACACTCATGCTCCTGGGAAGGTGAGAACTTGGAGCAGTGGTGGGACACTACTCCACGGCTTATTAGGTGTCTGTCAGATGCCATTGTTTGTGGAGGGGTTTGTGCAGGCAGGCAGCTGTGTTGGAACAGTCTTCTGACTGCTCTGTGCTTGCCCCTAGCTGCCAAATTTGGGTGGAGAAGCAGCGTCTGTGTCCATCCCCACTCAATCTTCACCAGAGGACTAAACTGGGTGGCTTTATCCACTTTGTCCTGCAATTTGGTGGCAAACAAGACACGTCCATCTGTCAGTGAAGGAGGCAGGAACAGAGGGATACAAACGCAGAAAATAACCCACATGTGCATTTTCCTAAAGCGTGGTTTTGAGGAGTGTGTCTGATGTGGAGACTGGTGTGGAAGATCAGCAGGCTACACAATGCACGAGAAAATGTTTAGAATAGATATCAAGGCAAGACTATCTATTTTCATCCACTTTCTCTTGCTCTGGGAGCTGCATTTGACAGGAGCCCCAGGAGCCCCCAGGAGCCCTGTGCCACACTTTGGTTGTCTGAGAGCCAAACAGTCAGGGTAGGCAGGAAGCTCAGCAAGGAGCTGCACTGCAGTTCAGGCCCATGGCTGACAGAGGAATTGCCATGAGGAGTGATACAAGATTTTTTAAGGACATTATTAAATCCAAGGTGCAGTTTCAAACACCACAATTCCTGAAGTACCACTAGGTTGTACACAAAGTATGTTTTTCTCCCTCCAGACCAGGACCTCCAAAAGCACCATTGTACTGCTGGCTCCAGTTTCAAGGCTACAAATGCATACTCAGCTTTCCTCCTTCCAACTGACCCAGTGCCATCCTACTCTCCTGCATCCTGGGGTGAAAAAGCAGCACAGAGATGCTGCAGCTTGTGGCATGTGAAACACAACTTGCAAACTGCTGCTCCAGAGTGCTTTACAGTGTAATCAGATCACATACTGTAATTCTTCCTTCCACACAGACCTTTGCTGACTGAAGCACCAGAGCAGTACTAAGCAGGCCAACATGCATATCACTGTGCTTAACTAAAAGCAGATTCTTTCCATTGTACCCTATAAAGAGATGATCATCACTGCACAGTACAATTTGATATTTTAACACCTAAATACAGAGTCTTTGGTGCAGCTGATGTACAAATAAATTTCTATCTAAGACTTACTACTGAACTAAGAGAAAAGAGTAAAGCTCTTCAAGGCAGAAAATATTTTGTTTTCTTATGCAATTCCACAGTGTGAAGGAAGATAGGGCCCTGACCCAGTGTGTAAAGTTCAATTTAGCATTATGGGTCTGGTTAAAGTAGGCACTAATTAATCAGACCTACTTGGCAGAAAGGATTCTTATGCATCACTTGAATCCAAGCTGCTGGGATAAGCAGGCATGTCTTGGGAACATGGGACTTTCTCTTAACCAGACTCAAACACGACCCTGCATGTGGTCCTCAGGTGGTGGAAGGCAAACTAGAATCACTGTCAGCCCAGCAACTGCAGCTGGGCTTCTATCTGCCTTGGTGAGACAAATGCACTCTAGACATTAAGAGTGATCAAGATATTCTTGTAACAAAATGGCTTTATGCATCCACTTAAAAATACATAAAACGGAAAAGAAAGTGGAGTGCTTTGACCTTGGGCCACAGCACAGACCACTACACAGAGATAATATGAAATACTAGAAATGTAATGAGTTGAATTACTTTCCAGGTTTGTATGGAAGTGCCAAATCTCTTAAAACACAAGGTTTTTACAAACGCCATTTATTCCAATAGGATGCACATTGCTACATAAAATGAGTCACTATGAATGAATCAGATTGTGTTGGAACAAGGTAGGAGCTTTTTATAAATTCAAAGCATGTTGAGCAATAACTAAAATGCTTAGAAACATTCAGAACACTGGGTAAAAATGAATTTATGCCTCCTTGCAAAGACGTATTTTTTGTATCTTGTTACGACCAAATAATTATTTTACGTTGGATCACTAACAGAGATGAGACTAGAAACCACAAAAAGGGAATATCATTAGAAAAGCTAAGATCATGATATTGTTTACTTTGGGAAAAGAGAAGATTTCATTGCAGTTACAGCAACAACTACAGCCAAGCAGTAGCTGTGCTCATTTTGAAACTGCATTCTCTTCAAATGGCATTTATGACAATTTGTTTTTATTAGATGGTAAATGGATGGCTAGAAAATTCTCAAAACAGAAATTCAAGAAGCACCATTTTAACTTTTTTTTTTTTAAATTAGGCATTACAAAAAATGGAATAGGCCATTCTGCCTCACTCAAGCCATACTGATCATTTTGTTAAATAAGAAAAGGGAATATTCAATTTAATATGTGCAAAAGCTAATATTTACACTGTTCGGTACATAGAGGCAGGATCACATTAAGAGAAACTGAAAGAGGAAGAGAATAAACTGTTCTCAGGGTCCACTGTAGATAGAACAAATATTAATAGGCTTAAAGTGTAGTAATGTAGTCAGGTAAGATTTTAGAAGAAAATCTTTCTAATGATAGAGCTAGCGAGGCATGGGAGGGGATGGCACAGGGAAGTCATGTACCTACCCTCCTTGAGAAAGATTAACCCAGTTTTCACCAGTGCTTATCTGCAGCTGAACTGCTCTGGGACAGACTATAACTACCTCTTCGAGTCCTTTCCAGACCTGTTTTTTAACAGTTTTAAGGAAGGTATTATTAATGATTTTAATATCACATGAATGGACTTTGCCACTTGGTATTGGAAGGGATATGCTGCTATCCAGAAGCAATTCCTGCCATAGAGAAATCAGGACAGACAGAAAGAGATGAAACAGGTTTCTCCTTTAAGTTAACTGCTCTCTGCTTTTATATTTTTTTCCCCATTAAATATATGTGTTTGAAAGAAACCAAATGGACAGCACCTATAGAGTAGACATTGGATAAAGGCAGGGTATGAGGCCATCAGAATGCAACGGTCCCACTCCATGCAGGCACTTGCTAACTAGTATTACTTTGGAAAAGAAGCAGGCACAAGGGAGTGAGCTAGAAATTCAGATGATACATTTACGTTATATAGTTGACATAAAAAATTACTGTTTCCAAGAATTTTTAATTTAAATATTTCTTTTGTCACGGTTCTTGCATTAACAAGCCAGTTGGATCTCCTACCTGGAATCACTGCCTTCAGGTTTTCTTCAGGTGAGATGGAGAGAAAATACTTCATCACAAAAGATATTCTTTTCTTATACATTGCCATATAGACACTTCTGCTAAAGACAAGGTCCTGCAGCTGCTTGCTGCCCACCGTGGCTAATGGTCCACGTAACCTGAGCAGCATTCCTTGAGCACCACGTTCACACTAAACCCTAAGCAGATGGAGCAGCTGTGTGAAGTACAACCTTAGATTAATACTAGAGACATCATTAAGTGAGTAATTAAGAAGCTGAATATCTCCCCTCTCTATCACTTCACCTACTTTTAACAGAATAGCTCTCCTCAGCCCCCTTGTCTTTGGGGTATATCTACCTTATCATTAATTCAGTCGTGTATTTTACAGGTAAAAATACTGCTGAAAATATTGTCTTGCTACACCTGTGCAATAAACTGAAAAGTGACAAATGTATTAAAAGAATTAAAAGTCAAGTCAGAATAAAGACAAAAAGACACTTTTCTGTCATTTACCCACAATGTGCGGCGCAGTCTGTATCATGCGCTGAAAGCTCTGACAGTAAAAGCCTTGAAATTCTAGAAGGCCCTCCCTCCTTCCCATGAAAGTTTGGGCTTATTCCCAAGTACTTTTTAAATAAACTGGTTTAGCATAAGATGACAGTTAGCAAAGTTACTCCAGGTTTTTTTAAGTTTTGTCTTATTTTTTCCCTTTGCAATACAGGCATCTAACATCCAAAATCCATCTGTAAGCGATCAAAACCACAGGTGAAACACAAGAACGAAGGATTTACCTAGTGAGTCATCAAAGTGCTTTATTTTATAAAGCCTTGCTCATGTTTGGAGTGTAATCTAAGCACTAACATACACAATAATGAGTCTTCCTTGCCCTGTCCAAATAAACAGTTTATCAACAAGAATGAATGACAAAAATGCTACACAGACAAAAAGAATGCTTCACTGTAAATGTGTAAAATGATCTAAAAATGTACACTTGTTGGCCGCAATTAAGAATGTACTCCAAGTATGTGTACCTTATTTTCACTTGAGGGTCTCCCTGTGGCCTCATACCTTCAGAAGCCACAGAATGCTTCAGAAAATGAAACCTGGGAGAGAACATAGACAACCAGGGTGTACAGGGAGAGGACAAAAAAAAAATCAAGCCACAGTACCAACTTATTTAAATACATACAATACAAAAGTATACACATACATTACAGTGCTGCAGACATCACTAAGTCAAACATAACAAAAAATCCTGTGGGAAAGGTTGGGGAAAGGAGAAAAAAAATTAGTACACAGCAACAGGGATAGTATTGCCTTTGGCCGCTGAAGAGAGTGTAATGGGTTGCTATTGTATAGGCTCCTCTGAAGTAAACCACTACGTAAGTTATGCACAGTTGCAGGCTGAACAGCACTGACATTAGTTATGGAGAAGGCATGCTGGCACTCCTGATCCCACTTATAAACGACGATGGGGAGGTTTGACTTCTCTTACATTGCCTACAAAATCTAACAATTTCAATAAAGAAATTTTAAAGGCACAGCTTTAGCACAGTGTATAAGTAGATAAACTTTTAAGCATATGTAAATTTGTCTCTTTCAAGCATGGAGTCTTTCAGGGAAAAATACAAGAGGAGAAGGAATACAATGTTGTTTAAAAATTTTAAACAAGTTAAACATGATCAGCACAGTTTCAGGCAATGTACTATACAATCAAACTTGAGTAAATGGTAGGACAGGTAATTTTGATGCTGAAAGACAATCCTGGGAAAAATCCCTCTGAAATATCCTTTCTTATTTTATTGTAAAAGAGTCTATCACGAAGGTGAGCGAGACATTCACTTTAGTACACTACTGCACATTACCTCTTGGAAGATGACAAAGATTACTTCATTTGTACTGCAAAATAACTTTACATGTAAACTCAAAAGTCATATATTGTACACGGCTCTGAAATTCAGAAATATCCCTGCTTTCCTAATAATGTAAACAGTAAAATTCAGGGTTCATTTTTAGAGGGATAATCTATAATAAAATACCGCTGTTTCAATAGTACAACATAAGCATTTAAACTTCAAATTCCCAGTAAATTACAAGTGAATGGAATTTCTATCAGTGTGCACATCTTTCAGGAGGGGTGAAAGATGGAGCTACTATTGCCCAAAACTATGCGCTTCTTCAGACAAGCTTTTTTTACACTTGTAACATTATTAGTTTCTATATTGCAAGAATAGAAAACAAATGAAAACTTCAGGTAACAAAGTGAAATAAGCAAAGTTTTCCCTTAACATAAGTTTACTATAGCAAAAATGTACACAGCATGAATTACATCAGCTCTTTGTAAGATAAGAGATGCCAGCTCTCAGACTTCTGAGAGGCTCAACTTCCTGATGCAATGTGCTGAAAAGAAGACAAAAACAGGAGAGGGAGATAAAAAAAGGAAAAACCACAACTGCTAGGAACCAAATGGGAAAAGCCTCTGGCACCAAGGGCTATTGCAGCTGCTTTTTTAAGGAGTGCCAGTGTGCAGGGTATAAGTGTAACATTCGCAGTAAGATCATTATTATTGTCATTATCATCATCATCATCATCATCATGAAGAATACTGTCATGTATCTTTTTAGTTCAAAATATAAACTGATCCACAGTTTACAACTTGATATCAATATTGTAGATTTAACATGCATTTACTCTTCCCCACCCCCACCCCACACCTCTTTGCTCATTTTTATTCCGTTTCAGCTGGTAGCATCAGAGTATCTGTCACAGTGCACTCTGAGTAAGCTGTTCTATTTATTGAAATTATTTTAAATTTTTTTTTTGCACACACAAAAGAGTCAGAAATAGCTAGAACTATGCTGGGAATATCAGGCAGCTGTTAAAGCGAGTACTCCACCCCACTTCAGTCATCTTTGCCAGCAGATGTAAACAAAGGGGTTGCTTTCTGCAAGATGAGCGCTTCTCTGAGTTCCTTTTTTCCCCTACACTTGTAGCCACTGCTGCTGTCCCCAGGTCTTGTGTCTGTCCTATGTAACATGATAGGTTACGTCAAGATGTTGGCAATAAAGTCCAAGAATCGCTTTGAATACTGTTCAGGATTAACAGTTGAAATTTCTGCACCAGCCTATACAGGGAATCGGGAGGGGAGAGGAAAGAAGGAAGAACCAGTGTTTTATTTAATGTTTTGTCACCGAGGGTGTTACAGTAAATTTCATGTGTAGTCTCAGAACCAGACAATACAGAATACCAGAAATACAAATTGTAATGCTCCTCAAGCAGAATCTTACCGATGCCTTTTTAGGGTTCACACCAATACAGTGATACTTTGGTTCTCACCACTGTAACACCTGTCCTCCATTTCTGAAACATACTCTTTTTACTTTCCATACTTCTCTTTACTTTCATTGTACTTCAGTCTCCTATATGAATTTTTACTGCACAATTAACCATGCTATCCACTGATTCACCAACAGGTTCTGGTCTCTTGAGCAGCAGTGCCTTCATATAGAGAAGACTGAATTACCATACTCAGATCTGGCATGTCAACATTTGTGTAACATATATTGTTATCTGAATGTTAAATAACCTGGTTTGAAATATATGGTAACAGATATTAACATTTTTTCAACATATATGATTTTAAACCTGGACTAATTGAATAGGCTGTACAATTGCTACTTCAATGAAGTAATGATTTAATTTATATTTTTATTTGGGGTTTACAGAGCCTTAGCCACATTTTTATTCATATTTTTCCTGTTTACCAAAAGGGGTAAATTGCGTGCATGCAATTAATGAATGAACTTCAGCATCAGGTGGCTAAGGGTGGAGAAAGCAAAATAAACAAAATGGTTGTATGAAAGTAATGTTTTGCAGTAAGTTCAAATCACAATCAGCTTCAATAATCATAGTTGTTATTCACAATCTATTTCTATCCCTTATTTAAGCCAGAAGTGTGAGTTTTTAAAGTCTGCTACATTCAAGGTTAAGTAATAATTGCCAGATAATGGCTGCATATGGTCTGCATCAACTTTCAGTTGCCCTGAGAGCAGAGAGTAATGAGAGCATTGTTTTAGAGAGGAAAAAAACACCTTCTACAGGCCTGTGCAGGTCACATCATTCTCTACTGTAAATAAAAAGCCCTGAGCCCTTTGCTTAAAACTCCTCACATGCCCTGACCCTTTAGATACTTGGACAGAGAAGGGATTTTAGCCTCATGAACGAATATGCTCTTTTTAAAAAGTTCATGAAATTTGAACCTGAAATCACCACAGGAGTGATAATGGTAGATATAAATCATTAATTTAGAAAACTGGGCTGTTTCACCATGGTTCTTTGGTGTCTGCTGCTAAGGAGAATTTCAGTCAAAATAAATAAATTCAAGGCATTCAAACAGTAGTCTTCACTGAACAGTCTCTGAGTACTTAATATGTACATTTTATGTTGAATTTTGCAAATTATACTTTTTTTTTCCCTGAAGAAGTCTTGTAGAGTGAGCCACATTATATGCTGAAGAACTAACTTTCAACAGGCTGTCCTAAATAATGAAACCATCACTAAGGTCCTGCATCTGAAATAAGATTTATGGCAGTTTTCATAGTGTGGTGAACAGTTTTGTTTGCATCTCACAAATTTAGGACAAAGTCCTAAAAAGGCATCTCACTAGAGCTCTTTCTGAGCAAGAAAGCTATGCACATGGCTGAAAAAAGAGTTCCACTCTCAGTATGTAAGCTGTAGCAGTTACTTTGTACTTTTTTATTGCACATTAAACTAGCAAAAAGTTCTATCTATTTGCCCTTTCCCTAGATCTACTGAATTGTCCTATATCAGGACACTAAGCAACAAAAATGCATGAATATAAATGGAGTAAGAGGAAAAAGACAACCAGATACTTACCCCATGCTTTACCGTTTTTGCAGCATGGGCAGCTTTCTTTTTTGCATCATAATGAGTAAGAATGTCAATAATGGCCATAAAGTATACTTCCTTCCTAGGTGCATCTGCAAATGGCAAACACAGGGCCGTAACAATGACTTTGGAAACATCTTAGTAACGAGTCCTCCCTCTAACACAGGAGACTTTATAAGACTCAATCTAAGACAGGTCAATGTCAGTCAGAATCAAGATCTGTGAAGACCACAGGCTCAAGCTGTCCTTAACTGAGAGTTTAACTGCATTCATATAAAATGCAAAACTCCCTAAATTACTGTAAAATAGAACACCAGCATACAGAAATAGGAATTATTGCTTAGTTAAAGTAATATGGATTTCATCTTCCTTTGTGTAAAAACTATAAAGTTTTATCTGAAAGGTAATGCTTCTGGGTCAACAAATAAGATCATATTTTCTTTATGAATAAAACCTTGTATTTATTCATGTCAAAGCTTATGAAAAAAACAAACAAGTAGATAACTTTCTTGTCTTGAACAGCCACAGGTAACTAGTTTCATTTAGTTTCACACACTAATATCAAACCCAGTTTCAGGCTTCTTACACACTCCATATGACAACTTTCTTAGCTGGAACACAGAAATTGGGTACAAGTGTACAAATTTTCAAAAAGCAATCAAAGAAGTGAAATATAACTTGGAATGCTGCTTTTCTCATTCTTTCTAGACTGTATTTAACAGTGATATCTTATCTGCCAGAAAAGGAACAATTATAGATACTAGATTTCCTAAAAGGGATGAAAAACCCATGAACTAACTGCTGAAGAACTGCTGAAACTGAATACCTAAGCATTATAAGAATCTTCTGCTTTCTGCTGCACCAAAGAGCAAATTTCCTTTTCTGCAAAGTGAACTTCTATTTTGCAGTTTACATTTGCCTTTACATGGTTGTAAAGACTTTAGGATTCTGATGCAAGAATCAAACCATCTTAACACACAAACATTTATTACTGCTTACTTTCATGGGATTTTATTCCATAAACATCAATAGCTGGATCAAATTCCCCTGGAGCCAAAGGCAGTGAGCTGTTCAGCGTGTTTCCTGGACTGTCTGGAGGGGTTCCAATGGGGTGGGTCCCATCACTTTCACCTTCCTCTTCACCATCATTCTCTTCACACTCTACTTCTTCCTGTTCAGCTCTTTCAACATCATGAATTCCAACCAGCAAGCTGTAGTCCATGAGTTTTAACTGAGCAAGGAACTAGGAAGTGATAATAAGCAATCTATCAGTATCACTGAAAAACACAAGCTCCACTTACAGACAGAAGGTACACAAAGGTGTCATCAGTTAAGAAAAACAGGCACTTCTAAGAGAGAGCAAAAGAGAGGATTAAGGGATAAAGCTAGCAAAGAGGTATTTGATTAAGACATAGTGACAGCACACAGAGAAGTTGAAACTTATACTGTAGCCCACTCTCCCAAAATCCTCAAGGAAAAAGTTTTTTGTGTAGTGAAGACCAGTGTGCTTGCAAGCTGATGACAGTCACTCCTGTCTTGTGTTTCAGCTAGAACCATTGAATACACTGGGCTGGAAGTGACCCACAAGGACCATCGAGACCAGTTCCTGGCCTTGCACAGGACCACCCCGAGAGTCACACCATGTGCCCAAGAGCGTTGTTCAAATGCTTTTTGAACTCTGCCAGGCTTAATACTGTGACCACTTCCCTGGGAAGCCTGTTCCAGTGCCCAACCACCCTCTGGAATACTTGGACATAATATCCAAAACAAACATCCCCTGACACAACTTCAGACCATTCCCTCAAGTTCTCTCACTGGTCACCACAGACAAGAGATCAGTGCCTGCCCCTCCACTTCCTATCACAAGGAAGTTGTGACTGCAATGAGGTCTCCCCTCAGTCTCCTCCAGGCTGAACAGACCAAGTGACCTCAGCTGCTCCTGGTATGGCTTCCCCTCTAGACCCTCACCATCTTTGTAGCCCTTTGGATGCTCCCTAATGGCCTTTTACCTTTCTTATCTTGTAGTGCCCAAAACTGCACACAGCACTCAATTTCCAGACCAGACTCTATGCTATCAGGCGTACAGTGTGCTTTGATCTGGTGCTGAATCTGACCCCTTACTTCCTTTTAAGTCTCATTAAAGAATCATGAAAAAGTGTTCAAATATTCTTGCAGTGGAAAGCCATGAAGTTTTACACCACAAAGACATGAAATGATGCTGTATAAACTTGTGGAGTCCATGCTTATGGTATACAGAGAAAGTGGCTGAAAATAAAAACTATTTCAGTTTTTAGAAACTCTAAATGATTATAAAAAGGAAGTTAGAGCAGATCAGGGAAGAAAGGATTTAAGCCAGACTTTGGAACAGCAATTGTGATGGTGATGAAAGAGATGAGTATAAATTACTAGGTAATGAGAAACTACAGTTTGTCAAAATCCTGATTCTGAGAAAAAGAGACGAACCAGAGATAACAAAGTGACTCCAAATTCTAGTACTAGCAGAAACATTGTGAGATTGAGGTTTTAAGAAGAAAGAAGAAACTTTTTTTTAATGATTTCAATATAATAAAGCAAAAGACTTCACAAGACTAGAAGAGATCTAAGTCTGAAGAGATGACGTACAACAATATGCAACATGAACAGATGAGACTGAAGGCAATGGTGTGAAAAACTCCAGGCATATCATTAGGCACTTGGTAAACAGAGGAAAAAATTCTACCAATACTGATACAGAACAGCACAAAAGGGAACAGACTCTTGGGGAAAAAAAGAGTGAACTGCAAATTAGAAGAGAACGGCTCTTGTAAAAAAGTGTGCTACTGCTAAACAGCAACAAGACTTAGGGAGATCAGTGCAGGGAAAAGATAATCTGATTTAAAATGGAAAAAATACATGTCTTTTCTTAGGACACGTGAGACACCACACAGGAGGCAGGAAAACAGAGCAATAGGTATTTGTATCCAAACAGCAGCAATAGGTATTTGTGTTTGAACACGAGAAGGGGACATTATGACTTGATTATGAGAGAAATAGAGAAGCAATATACAGAGAAACATAGAAACAAAACTTAATGACGAACAAGAACAGATATAAAGTAATATAGCTCAGAATACTATTCCATAATATATGTAACTATAAATACTATGTGATAAGATAATCATATTCTAAGTGTTGTGTATTTCTTTTCATTGTAGCGAAATGTGAGCGTTTACACATTGGGTACAAAGTGTGTATATCAGTGTGTATATTTAACCAGGGCAAAAGAACCAATAAAAGAAAAACAAGGTTAAAGAACAGCTTGCCATTGTTAAAATCAGGAGCCACTTCCCACTGGTGGTTTACATGGATATTAAACAATTCTCTGTATAAATTTTAAATACATGATCTGGAATCTGTAACTATATTCCCAATGGTGTAGAAGATCACACACAATCCAGTTCCTGGGGTAGGAAAGTATCTTCCACATTCCTTGCACACTCTTAAGATATTATCTGCAATCTACTCATTGTATAAAAGCATTAGACAGCAACAGCAGTTCATGTTAAAAGGGCAAAAATTTTAACCCAAATAAACTTATCTCCGGAGCTGTAACATCCATAGAGCAGTTTTCCAGCACAATACTTTAAATACAAATTAAAGACACATTGATATTTCACAAAAGATTTATGTTTTCATCATCATCACCACCATAAATTTCTCAGTTATTATGATGGAAAGTTAGACTTACTCAAAAGCAAATTATTGGGTAGATTCTGAAGTAACAGTATTTTGTTTTGTGCAGCTAATGAGATACAGATCTGAAGAACTAGACAAGTCAATTCATAGAGCCCTTCTGACAGAAATAGCTGAAAGTCTTATTAACTCACAGACACATTTTGCTATCAAGTCTCTTCCAAGTCTGTGCCTTTCCCTTGAAAACAAATTTTAGGCTTTGAATATAAAGCTGCAAAATACTGTGTTTAGTACAAAAATACACAAATTATTTTCAACTATGCAAACTAAAGGCAACTTGGGTGAATGAGTTAGTCTGATGTTTATTTTCTTTTATTAGCTGAACTAAATCAGTTATATTACATTAAATTCATACAGTAACACTTTTCTATTAAGTATTTACTATATTCAGCCAATTACAAATTTGTATGAAAGATAAATGACTACATTATGATAATGAATCCAATTGCTGTACACAAATTACTGAAGCACTCTGCTGTTGTGATACTAAGAATGATTTAAAACTGGATTTCTAATATGAAATAAGACATGCATGGCTGTGAGTGGGGGGATGTTGTGGACAACAGTCTGTGTATGGTCTCAGCTCTGGTGCACCTCCACCTGTAAAATACAACTAACAACACTCACCTCTCTCGGGAGCATTTGGAAGTACTAGGCTTGTAAAGCGCTTAAGCACTAAGTAGTACCATCATTTTAACATCACATCATCAAGGCAGGAACAATGTATGGCAATCAGCTATTGGCAGCAAGGCATTTATGACATCAGCAAAAGCAGTGATCAACTCCTGAAAGTTTAAATTGTGTTTCATTTAAAACAGTTATGCTTACAGTCTTATAAACAAGAGTTTTCATCAATGACTTACAGGTATGATTTCCTGGGATATCTGTAATTTGCCACACATTTTAATCACATTGAAGTGAACAGGTACATTCTTACCTCAACATCCTTTTTGAGTTTCTCAAGGAACATCTTTTTGTCATTCTCATCAATATGAATCTTTTGGCCATCGTTAATAAAATCATTGTCTTTGAATGTCGGCAGCTCTTTGGCCTAAAATAAACCAAAACTCCTGTAAGAGTGGGGTTGCAAAGAGGAGTGTGGTGAAGCTGTTGGCCCAAGGCAGCCCTGCTGCTGGCAGCAGCACCTCCGGAGATCCCCTATGCCCAAAAGGGCACCACCGAGCTGCCTCTTCTCCATGACATGCAGCTCTTTCCTTAGTTTATCCCTCCTGAAATGGCCTAGAATGCATATGTTTACTGGGCATGCAGCAAATGGAGACAGGACAAAATCTCTACCTCAATACTTGATTTGCATTGAACACTGATTTGCATGAGCTTCTTCCAAGATGTGGTTTGTCAAAGTGACTGACAATAAATGAAGTCGAAACACAATCCATACCTTATAACAAAGGGCTTACATCAGATCTTAGAGGAAGTCAAACTGGATTGCATTTTACATAGCTACTGTGAATGTTTACAAACGCCTCATACATATAGAAAAGCATCAAATGAACATGAATTACAAAATTCTGCTTAGAACTGGCAAATGCCAGAGAAGACTACTGCCTCTTATTCTTGATGTTTGAGCATTAGTCGATTATCAACTCTCTCATGAAGTGATTTGCAACAGTGTTAAGGAAAGACAGATAGAGTAACCACTGGATTCAGTACTAAGACACTGCAAATGGGCTCTGTTTTTAAAGGGCAGCAGCTTGAAGTTTACTCAAAAAAACCAGCAAGCCAACAAGCAAAAGAGCAGTTCCTTCAGGGTATTTGGTCAAGCAAACTGGAAGTAACAGTACCTCCTGCAATCAAAAGACTTTAAAAAATAAGCCCATTAAGAGCAATGAACAACCTTTCTTCCTTCCCCCAACCTTTAATCAATACTAGGGAAGAACAGATTTTCTTTAGAAAGAAAATGTTGCAGAACAATGAGTGCTGCAATTATCAATGGCCATGAACTAATGAATACTCTGAATAAAATAATTTCCCCTTAATCCCAAAGTCCTTCTGCTAGGAATAAAAGGCAGCTAACATCAGCCTACTGGAATGTCCTCTGTAAGTTTAACTAGTCAGACATTGCTTATAATCTCACTGGAGATGGTGTTTTTCATAAAGTTTATTTTCTTCCTATGACACAGTAAGGAAAAGAATCTGAGAGGTTCTTTTCTCTGCTCCAAAATGTACATATTGGAAAGCACAGCATTAAAATGTGAGCACCACAGTGGACTCTGAAATGCCCTTTTAAGATCTTCACAATGGCCAAAAGTTCTTTTTGCTGTTGGGCTGTGCACTGAGGTGGCAAAAATACTCAGTTCCCCAACTGTCCAAATTTATTTTTTTGAGCTGGAATTTGTGAATTGTTTGAGACCCCACAATGCTGCTTTTGTTTAGAAAAGCGATCTTTTTCTTCCAATAACTGCTCAAAACCACTTAAGCAATTAGTAACATTTTAACAGTTATGAATCCATAATTAAACTGCATCCTGACACCTATGAACTCTGGAAAAAATAAGATTCTAGTCTGGCTGCTCTGAATTATTACTGTGTTGCATCTAGAACATTCTGATATATTAAAATACCCTTTAACAGAGATCCTCTATTTAAATTTATAATAAAAGGAAAAAAACAACCCAAGCAGCCGAGATGGAGCTATAACCATTTACCCATCCCACACTCCACTTCTGTGGAGGAGTCATCCTGGAGTGCTCGCCTGATTTACTTAAAAATGATGTTGGACACTTTCTGAAGCTCACAATGAATTGTTTACTGCAATATGACTGCACAGCATGCATCGATTTTCTTTCTGGCCTCCTTACTCCACTCAGTAAGTGGTTTAGGATGCAAACGAGCAGGGGAAACATCAGATAAGCATTCCAGGCTAACAGCTGTAGAGATTATCAAAAACAATCGAGCATACTGTCCCATGGACAAGAGTTAATTCTGCAGAGGCGGGACTGTGGATCCAAGGATGTTGCCAACACCGGACGATGGAATCCAGTGCGTGGGATGCTTAAGAATGGAGAGGAGATTTGGATGAATTAATTTAAGATGAAACAATAATGAAAAGAATGCAGGAAACCAAGCTCCCTTCATTTCTAGCCCAAAGTCACTAAAAAAAAAATTCCCCAGATTATTTTTCCACCTAGTATATCCAAGTTATTTATTAAAATAGGCAGAGGTTAAAGCGAAACAAACCCATTAACACTGAAAAAAACCCCCTACTAATGCTGTTTAAAGCTGGGGGATGAGCAGAGAGGAAGGATGTGCTTGTGGTTAAGATGCTGAGATGCATGTTCGTCTCTAGGCTCTGCCAGACTTCCCGCAGAGCACAGCATCAGCCAGTCAGACCGGCGGGCAGCGTGAGGGGGAACCGGCTCTGCTACTGAACACAGCCCTGTCGCTGATAAAAATAAACTTAAATTACAAGTAATGTCTTTTTGGAAGATGGTAGAGCTGGTAAGCCCGTTGTGTGGGTGCCATACTCCACTTTAACCTTGTCCCTGATCTATTTTTAATAAAAGTGAGCTAGCAAAGCTGACACTGCTGCATTTCCTGCCTGCCATCACAAGACCCAAGGGGTACTCCCAAGGACGTTCAGGGCAGTGAGTCAGCTCTCCCAAAAAGCCAGATTCTTCACTGCCTGTGTGCAGGCTCCCCAGTCGTTGATAACCCCCCCGAGGATATTTATCTGAGGTCATTTTTCTTCACCCAAATGCCCATAGCTGTGAAGATTTGGCAAGTGTAGAACCACGTAAGTTAAAAGCCAGTTCTGAAGTATGTGAAGAAAAATGGAAAAGCAAAAGCAGTGGGTCCCACCTAAGAAACTGAAGCTAAAAAGCTATGTGCCAGTGGTTGCCCTCACCACATTATTTGCATGATGCCTCCCTGCCTATACTCTTCCCTCTTTCTAGGTGTTATTAGACAAAGATTTTTTTTCTGTGTGTGCTAGGCAATATTATTCTCCCTATTTATTTAAAGCTGAATAGTTCTAGGATACTGTTGCATATATTACTATGTCCTAGATATTAATAATAACAGCCAACACCAAGAGTGATTCCAGTAGTACTTTAACCTGTCTTAAAATTGATTTGTGAATTTAAGAATTAAGACCTATGAAATATGCAACTAGGAGGGGCTCTTGTAGTTATGCAAAATTAATAATATATGTGTTCATGTTGAAAACTCCTACTATGTTCATTTTCTTCTTATGCACTGAAATAAATAAACAAACACAAATAGAATCATATTGTGGCAGTTTAAAACACTGTCTGAATGAAAAAACTGAGGCTTTGCTTTAATGAAATAATTGATATGGTTAATTTTTTATGAAGTCTCAAATATTCCAATGAAGCAAAATCCTTGTTGGAAAAAGATTCTCCTAGAATGTAATTCATTATAATGAACATATTACTGTCATTAAAGAACTAAATATTTTAAGAGCTGCACAGGAGATGAACATTAACTACTTCCACTAAATTAATAATAGATTTTCTTTCTGAACCACCTCCATTGTTTTTATTCCCCTACTTAAAGATGCAAGAAAGGCACAACAGGTTTTACAGATATGAAATATTTATTTATAAAAAAAACCATGTTATTTGCACACTTCAGGTTTGCATTCCGAAGTTTGCCATGGTCACAGAGAATTTTAATGGCAGGAAGATTTCACTGCCTTTCAAAAGGCTGAAAATCAATAGAGATTTCTTAGTAACTAAGATGACAGACTGTGTAAAGCCTTATTCAAAACGTAAAATTATACTGTAAGAGCCAACTGATATTGTTTTGGTTAAAAAAAACAACCTTGGAACGTAGGTACCAGGTGAAGTTTTATTTCTATATCAACATGGAAATAGTTTTTGTATATTTCTTAACACATCTCAATTCACCATCCTAGCCTAATGTGTTGTAATGAATATTAACAATTATTTTTCCCCAAAAGAATTTTTTGTGCATCGTGACATCAAAAATAATGGTCATAGCTAACACTAATCCTGACATTTTGGAAGCAGCTTACTAAAACAGCTATAGGTTACATAAGTTTCAGTGTAAGTTTTGGACTGAAAAAGGAAAAAGACTAATTGTCTTCACAACCTAGCAGAATTTCTCACCTAACAAAGGCAAAGATTAGGTTGTAGGAGAAACGTGGCATAGCAGACTTAATTTTTGTTTGGAACTAGACACAAGTCATACTATTCACACAGTTAATCATGGAAAAATTTGGCTTACAATTTATAACTCTTGAAAATGATATAAAACATCTGCCAAGAGTAAAGGTCCACACCCTGGGCTTCTTTCAGAGCAAATGCCCACATACATCTTTATTTTTCGGGTTCACCAGCATACACGGAAGGCAGTATTTGGGGGGGGGGAAGATAATAATATTAAATATAGTTTGCAGTAATTTGGAACAGGTAGTTTTGAATTGAATCAAAAAGTCTGGAGTCACTAGATCTACAACACGGAAGAATAACTTCCTTTGGAAGGCTGAACACTGCAGCTTCTTCCCTCCAGTATTTCTGTGACCTGGGTCCAAACTTTTGTTGTACAATTTGCCCTGTCCTAGACCAGAGTTTCTAAACAAACAAGGGTCTGCAGCTCCACAGTGACATCACAGGTCTGTAAAAGGCAATGGAAATAGAGCTGTAACCCTAAAATGCGGTCTGAGGGGGAACACTGGAATGATTTTAGCTGTGTAACTGTAATTAAGCATTTTTGTAGGACAAAAAAATTGTGCTGGATGCTGTAGATGGGTTAGGTATTCAAGCATGCACCAAAATAGAAACTGTCTTTTCAATGCTCAGGGAAACGCACCCAGAATTATTCCTAGTGTTAATGTCTTCCTGCTGCAAGATGAACATGCAACATAAAAAATGCAACACAAAATTCCCCTTTTATTTTTTCAGCATATGGAAAACAGACTTTTAAACAACAACAACAACAAAAACCAAAACAAAGGCAAATTAGTGATTTGTTTGGAAAAACAATAATGGGGTTGATGCCACGTGAAGGCAAAACGCTGTAATAGGAATCGGAACTCTGAATGTCTATTTGTATCTTGGCAGTGTGATGTTTTGAAAGTTATAATCTCTGTACTTTGCAACCTTGAGATTCATTTCACAAGGAAATCTAAGACACTTCACAGGTCTGTTGGGTAAGACTGGCACACGAAGCAGACTGAAATCACTAAAAGAAATTAGTAAAGCCATGCTGTTCTGAAATTAGCAATTTTAAAATAGCAGGAAATAATAGCTCAGACTTTGGAATGATCCACCTTGAATAAAGTTTTACATAATGACATCAAAAAACAAACAAACAAAAAACCACCAAAAAACCAAACCTGAGTCAAGACTGATTGATCTTGTTGCGATGCTCCTACATGAAACCCCTTCTTCCTTAGGTTATACTTTGCTCTCAGAAATCAGTTAATTACTATATGTTGTAATATATAAAATAAACCACAAAGCTAACACCTAGTGGCATCTTCCAATCTAATTATTGCAGCTATGTATTTTGCATACAATTTAACTAAGATATAACATAACTGCCAACTATGGCAATCTTTTTCCAAAGAGAAACTCGAATATAAAATCCTTTGTTCAATTGTATTTACTATAATTTTTCTGCATTTATGCTGATTTATGAAACAACCCATACCACGGAGGTGGCAATGCAACCAGTTTTAGATTAATTTTAAAACATGTAATAATCTCTCTAATTGCTCAAGAAAGATGAAATGTGGTGGGCATCAGTTCAGTTAGGTTTTATTTTTCTTCTTAAAATTTCCTTCTGAGCTGCTCACTCACAAGCAACATGTTTAAGTTCTTTTATCAGTACAAGCAGACTCAGCTGTTACTGCTAATTTAATGTCCTACTGCAAGTATGGCATAATTGTGAGCAGGCAGACCACCAGGGGAGTTCTGCATTATCCTCATTTCACTTAAGAGGGCAAAATTGTCCAAGGAATGAATAGAAAATGCCCACTATTAAAATAATAAAAATAAAGAGAACTAAAGCCTAAAAATTAAAAAGGAGCAGCTGTCAGAATTTGACAACTGTTGACACGTACCATTCTTTTAAAATTCAAGACAACTGTAAGTGCATGTTATGATACATGTTGCCAAGAAAGCAATGCCTTCTTTATTATTAAAAATATCATTTATAACGCAAATGAAAGGAATTGCGTGTTAAGGTGAAATCCAAGGGATGGAGCTTGTCTCTGCACTGACTATCATGAAATACTGAAATGACAGCTTCAGAGCTTCTCATCAGTATGTTAGGATATTAAACAGCTGAAGACGGTCAAACAGGAGGTAAACTGAAAACAGGATGGAAAAGTACCATTCTGAAAAGTCAATCCAGACAACTTTTCTTCCTAAAAACTGATTTAAAAAATGTTTGAATACTAGTACCTATTTTACACTACCAAACTAAAGTAGAAACATACTTTCCCCCCCAGTTTCTTATATTACAGTCCACTAAGTCTTTCTGCGTAATTGTTTCTTCTTTATAAACTCAGTAAATAACAACTTGCTGTTTGATAGGAAAAAGATTCAAGAGCATCATAACTTTTGCCAAATTTGCCTTTAAAAAGTAATTTATCTAAAATTTACAGTCTGTATCGGAATGTGACTGAAAGACTTGCTCTTCTGTTTTCTGACTTCTCCAGCTTTAATAGAAGTAAACACGTTATTCTTGATATTCTGGAAACCATTTGATTACTTCAATATTGGCATTTGAAATTCAATATGAATTACTTAAAAGCCTGCTTAAAACCTAGAGCATTGCTGGAAATCTTAGCCATACATTTTAGCACCAAAAGCTTCCTGTTTTATTACTGTTTCTAAGCTGTGAATAGCAATAGACACCTTCAAAAATAAGTAATTAAATAATGCTACCATTAATTGAAATTATATTAGTGTCATTTCAGAATAATATTAATACATTGATGATTTAACTTGCCTCTGGCTAAAAATTAGCTAATAAGTTACTACACCAGCTACGGTTCTCAGATTGTCTGGTTTTGTTTAATCATTCAGGACAATTTCTTCTAAGATAGGAGATGCCAAAATCTCTTCAGAGAATTTGCTAAAATGTCTTTTTTTTCCCTCCCTCCCTTCCTTTTCAAGCCAAAATTTTCCATCTGTTTTAACATCTTTAAGACTGATTTGAGATTCCCAGAGATGACAACAAACAAAAAGTTTGAAACAATGACATCTACTTAAGTGAAAATTGAAGTGATAAAACATGGTATAACTCGCCAGTTATGAGTAATGGACCATTTACATACTTAGGTCAACACAGTCCTCAAGGACCTGGAATCAGTGACACATATGCAGACATACATCTCATAACACCAGCCCTTTAGAACCACTCAGAGTTTCAAAACAAAACTTTGCTTGTCTATTTGTAGAAATATACAACACCTTTTTTATTTAACCTCAAAAACTGCCTTGGAAACATCTGAGTAGCTTAGGTGAGTAAATCACTGCTGTTCTCATGCCTATTGCAGATTCAGATCATAGTGACAATGAATGTCCTGAACATCTGCAATCCACAGGTGCAGCATATTCTTCTCACCCTTTCAAATCAAACAGCAGACTCCAAAACTTAACAAAAGCCAAGTACTAAGGAAAATAATATTTTTCCCTTGCTTAAATCTCTAGAAGTATTTCTTAAAGTGTAAAATGTTGTTCCCTCAATGAACTTAGAAGTCTATCCAATAATTCCCTTTCTTAAACATTTGTTCTGAGTGTGAGCTTGTGGCTTCCCTGCTGCATTGCACTGTTGTTGGAGGAGCAGAAAGCTGTTCTGAAAGCCTCAGACCGTCTGCTTGCAACATCAATAAGCTTTGTGCAGTTCCACCTCCAAGAAATCAAACTATTAAAATAGCAAGATAAGAATTATTTCTTTTAGAGAAGTACTCAGAATCAAAGAGGAGGTCCTAGATGTGAAGTTGATAGGAATTTTTATTTGCCTTACCAAAGTTATGATTTCACATTAAATTTAGAGAATAATTGTTGTATACAGTTATACAAAACTACACAATTTAGTTTCAACTTAGCTATAAGCAAGTTCAATAGTAATTTTGCCATGAACTTCCATGGGAACAAAATAAAGGCACTGTTTCTTTGAGGTCCTCACTTGATGTATTAACTGCACTATGTGTGGACTATTATTAATCTATTTATTATTACGAGGCATATTCCTAAAACTGCCCAAAACTACTGCACTAAATATCTGTATAGTATCAGCTCCTGTACAGCTGAATACGCAACATATTGTTCAATTTTACATTATTATTATTCCAAGCATTAATGTTGCAACCTGAAGTAGTCCCATCAAAATAATCTGTCAGACTATTTCAGCACTACCAGCAGAGGTTTTCAGTGACGTAAGTTACTGTTTGTAAGACAATGAAGGGTTAATCCCTCCGTTTTAAAAACACTAGAGTTGCACTACTAAACAAGAACAAAAACAGATGACAAGAAAAGAAAGGAGACTATTCAGGACATGTTCTTGAGGGCCCTGTACAGCAAAAAGAGAGCTTATGCTGACAATCCTAACTGCAGCTGGCATTTGGGACATGGTAGTTGCCTAATGCTGGAAAAAGAATTTTAAGTGTTTGGTCATGCCTTGGGACAAAATGGAAAAACTCTGCACAGAGTTTTTCATGCAGCCAGAACTGCAGGGCTGACAGCTACTGCCATGTCCCTTATTCCTTAGTGCAGTTGTGTGATCTCTAGAAGGCTCAGAGAGGCAGGTATGATACAACTAATGCTTAGGAAAAAAAAAAAAAAGATCTCAATGGAATTTGGGGACAATATAAAATAAAGTCTCTTAAGTGAACTGTTGAATGATCTCATGCTAATTCAGAAGGAATGTGCTTGGAAAAATTAAGAAAACAAGGGTCATGGGTTCATAGAATCACAGAATACTCTGAGTTGGAAAGGATCCACAAGGATCATCAAATCCTACTCGTAAGTGAATGGCCCCTATGGGGATCAAACCCACAACCTTGGCATTATTAGCACTGTGCTCTAACCAACTGGGCTAATCTCAGGGTCATTAGCCTTCACCCAAATTTGAAATCTAAGAAGTCTGAGATGATGGAGACTATGTTCCACTTTCAATTATCTGCAGAATCTTTAGACAAGCCTCTCCTAAAGCACCATCAAGGTTATTTCAGTAAAACCTCAAAGAAAAAAGGATTTTGAGGATATTAAATGTCTCAAATGAACCGAAGTTGAAGGTGCAGAAAAAGACAGTGATCAATTTTCTTTTAGAGGAAAGCTTCAGCCCAGAATTTGAGGGAGACTGTCTCTCAGTATGGCTACATGGACATCTGTCAGTCACTCGCTCCTTTCCATGGGCTTTACATACCCAGGGTTCTCACAATTCAAAGTTTGGTTCATCTTTGCATTCACTTTAGCCATGGTGCCACGTCACAACATTCCGTTAACTGACATGGGATTTCCATAAATATCAATATTAAAAGAGCAAGAGAAAGAAGATGAAGAAGCAGGAGGGAAGAGAACAAAGTCCTGATGTTTTCCTACCACAGGGCAGGCCCTGAAGAAACTAAGAGAAGAGAAAAAAGGAAAAGGAGGAGGTAGAGGATTGGCTCACTTACCTCTGAAATTTCAACACCATTGCAAACCACTATTCAAAGGTCTGCAGAAAATAGAGGAAAGATAAAGGAGGGATAAGGTAGAACTCAAGAGGGAAGAATATAGCAGAAAAAAAGAAAAGGGGCAGAACAGCACTGGTTATGTTTGTTCTGAGACTAGCTAGCAGGTTAGATAATTGAAAAAGAAACAGAAATGCACCATACCTTTTCTTTGTCACTGGCTTCTCGAGCCACAGTAGAGCCCTGAAACAGAAAAAATGGATCTAAAAATGTGCATATGTCAGAAACTAATTTGAAAATGTTACGATAACAGGTCAAAAAGTGGATGAACTGTATCCTTCTGAACTTGAGAGCTGTTTTAAAGAAAGGTGATACAGTAGGTAGAATGCCCAGGACTTCTGAACTGCTGCAATCACTTGAAGAAGATATATCATGAGAGAAGAAAGATGGATTAAATCCTCAAATGCTCTACTTCTATTGTCCTCCTGATTCCTGGAGCTTCTTCCTCATCTCATCCTCATTTTGAGTCTATGATCCTGGAAGTTCAGTTTGCTCGGCAGACTTCCCATCTTTTTGTGCCAATTAAGCCATGTGGTTATGGAATAGCCTATTCTACATAACTGTTTCGACATATAAAATACACATTTCAAAAGGATGTCACACAATATAAACATAAAAAATATTTAAGAGATCATAAAGTACAAAAAAGAACAATGCACCTCACAGCAACATGGAGTAAAAAGAAGAGATGAGACCAACTGTGGATTCGCAAGATTTACTGTGGTTGCCAAAGACATTTTGGATTTGTTTTTTAATCTATTTTTTATCTTAAAACCAGTAGACAATATAGTGCTTCATGAATAAGCTGGAGATGAAAAAAAATGACCATATATATTTCCTTAAAAATTTCTTGAAGCAGGACCATACTTTTAAGTACCCAGCATTTGTTTACCACATAATAGCACTGCAAGAAATAGTAGCTACAAACATGACAACTGGATATTGAAAGCTGGGTAAATTAGCTCTACTGTTTGTTGGAAGGTGTGCATCGTGTAAAGAAGTGCTGGAGTGGAGTCTCACTATTTTAAAGAACGTGAGGATTCTCAACCACATCCATGTTTTTCTTTTTTTTAAGAAAGAAACTTAAAAAACATATGAAGGATGGAGAGAAAAGATATATGGGACAGTATCTCTTAGTTATATGTATGGCCCAGTTTTATATTGTTAATGATAATAAAGCCTGGCAAATGCCTGACATTTTAGTTAACTGATGAGACATCTTTTATATTGTATTCTGTGCTCCAACAGACTAGTAGGCCGGAAAAAAGATCAGCTGACAACTAAACTGAAGGGAAAAAAAAAAAAGATTCACAATAGTAAAAACTAGGGAGAATGCCAAATATCAAATTTGGCAAAAAAATGACACTGAAGTCATTTTAACAAAATGCCTCTGTGGGCAGGAAAATGCCTTTGAAATCCTATGCTGATCTGTGGTCTTTTTTAATTAATACCTACACAGGTAGAGAATTGTGCTATAAGTGACTTCTAAGCTGGTATCAAAAATACTAATGTATGAAAAAGGACTCTGAATCTACAACTGCAGATGCTGTAGCAAACAATATAAATAAAAAGTGATTTATAATAGACGCACTGTCACTATAAATCTGCTCAGTGAAGGAGTTTGTTTCAAAGAATAATATGATATTGATGTTAAATTTGAATTGTATGAGAAGTTAAAGCAATGCTTACAGCTTGATAAACTGAATAGAGCACAGAAGCATTCACAGAGGTAAACAACAGCAAGACCTTTTGACACCAGTGTTAAGAATGTACTGTATATAAGTACTGTTTAATTTTTAATATATTTGAACATTATGATGCTCTAGAACACATACAGTTCTCTCAAATAAAAAAAAAATAACTTTCTCTGGTAACAACCACTGCCAGTAATACTAAATATCAAAACGTAAATTGTTGACAATTCAGAAATCAGTTCTTATAAATCAAGTTCAGTCAACTACCTAATGAATTGCTAGGTAGAGACTTGACAGTAGGAAGGGACAGTGCAGTACATCACAGGACAATTCTCTTAATATAGAAAGATAAATGAACATTTTAAAACAAGCTTGCAGATGCACTTAGAGGTTCAGCACAAAGAAATTAAGTGTATTAGAAAGAAGTAGGTTTCTAAGGGGATACTTTAGAGAGGAAATTAAAATACAATCCCTTGGGTAGAAAGACAAACTACATTTTGGGCATTCATTGTAAGCCCTGTATATTAACTATTGGCAAAATTACAATGAGCAGAGAAAGCTTCTGGAAAAAAACCCAAAACAGATCTTATGATAAATGCAACAGATATTTTGTTTTTTTATAAGAACCTTCTCCTTTTCACTTGAATTATTTTTAACATATTGAATGAATTGTGAAGTTTTTCGTGATGTGCTTTGTCAGTAGCATTTATTGGTTTAAATGATGACATTTAGTTGTTTTATAAAACCCTCTGCAGAATCAACTGTGGCTAGCTTTCCATAATGTTGAAAAAAACCTATAAGAAGCAGAGTTATTATTACTAGTGTGAAGTGTTTTACCTTTAACCATTAGTAACATTCAACAAACATACCTGGTTAAATTGTTGCATTTAAAAATGCACAAAACAAATAAATTTGTACAATTTCTATAAAACCCTCATTCAGTTTTGCTAAACCTAGGTGTAGAATTAAACCACTTAATGCTGACTCTTACGCAACACAATTTTAATATAATTAAAATTCTGAGCAATATTCAAGCATCAGAATAACCTAACATTTATAGTAAAGATTTTCATCTAATTTATCAGTCGTTTCAACAGCAATTATTTCTCACCTTTAAATCATATTTTCTATAAACAGATAAACGATGGCTGAAGACATTTCTTGTAACAACCATATATACTTCAACTCCATCAACAGTAAGCCGGTACATGCCCAAAAACTGGGGAAGAAGTGTATTCCCATGACACTCCACAATAAACTGCAGAATAAAAAGAAAAAACAGAAATAAGGGTTGACACACATAAATATGTATTTATATCACTTTAGATATAAAATTCCTAGAAATAACATGTTTATTTGCTGAATATATATTTGTGTGGAGACAAACTTAAAAAAAAATCATGTCAAAACAAACCCCTTCATCCGGAGGTTATCCTGCTTTTAGGCCAGTGTTTAAAAATTAAAATCTTGAACTGCTTAACTTATAACTCTTGCCTTCTCACAGGAAGGGCAGACTACATTTGAGAGACCTTTCAACTGTTTTGGTCCAAAAAGCACACCTAAGCAGATAACATTTTGGTATTGATGTTGAATACCACACTGCTGTAATCTGTACTCCGTTGTCCCAGATTATATTTAATTTGTATGTTCCTCCATTCTCAGTATTCGTTTATTAAAATGAACATTTATGGTGTTGTCACAGCAAGGGGTATTATTTATCATCACCGACTTTCTGCTAGTTCCTGTGTGGTAGTAGCCTTTCAGGGTCAAAAGAGCTGAGCAGTAAAGTGCAAGTTCCCTGTATTTTTTTATTTATGAATCATTATATTTCCTTAAGGTCACCATATTCCACCACAAATGGGCTATTAACCTTAAAAAAATTTGCCACCTGCACCTGCAACCTGTCTTTTTTTTTCCAACCACTTGCCTTAAAACTAATTGTTCTGTTGGAAAGACCACTGGAGGAAGCAGAAAAAGCAGAGACACATTGAGGATGGGAAGTATTGAAGAATGAATTTTTATTCCCAGAATAAAAATGCCCATACTGTATTAATCCTAAAACCCTACTCAAACATATCAACTTTTTTTGTGGAATCAAGGAAAAGTTAAACCATAATGATGCAAACCAGAAAAGGACTCACCAGCTTTCCTCTTTCTGTTAATCCCAAATCTCAAACTGAGGAATATGGAGAAAATTTAAACGTTCAAGCTCCAAATAGGAAACATCAAATCTACCCAAAAGTCAGCTTTTAAAGCAGAACAGCTTCTAAATATTCATTGAATACTGAAGCTGCTCTTTCTTTTGTGCCAAAGTGACCTGGTTATTAGAAATACAGACTTTAGAAGAATTTAGAACAAGTTAACTGAATAAGCCATTTAAATTTTTTAACAAATGTAGGTAGTATTTGGTAACAAATGACATAACAAAGCGCTTGGAATCCTGGAGATTTTGCAATTTTGGGTTCCTCTGCTAACTTTAAAGAATTTCTCTTACTAACTTTCTATTGGATTCTGCACATATCACAGGCAGACTTTCCTTTTTAACTGGCAAAATAAAAACAGAAGGATTTAAGAGTTCTGAAAACAATCCTGTCCACCAAGAAACAAAGGGAATGAACAACAAAGACAGAAATTGTTGACTGTGAATTGAACCCAATTTTGACTGACAGCTCTTGACACGTGAGCCCTGCTGAATCTTGCTGGAATAGTTTGGGATGCTCCTTTCTGCCTGCCCCAGAGCTCTAGTGGAGGTTCAAGCCCTGATGCAGAGAACATGTAGTCATGATGCAGTTGTGACACTTCACCGTGAAGCGTTTTTAAGCTCAAACTGCCAAGGAATGGGTAAAACATGTGAAGGTCCTGCAGAGGCTCAGTGAATACAAATCAGAATCCTAGGAAGGAAATATGACTGTACACCCCAAAATGCAAATGAAAAGTTTGTCAGTAAAAGGCCACAAAGGCAATGGCAGTCGTGAGCAGTGCACAAAGAGAAAACTTCTGTTTAACAGATACAGAATTTTTAAGCTGGAGTTCTCAAATTGGAGGATTTTCAATCATAGGGCTATTACCAACATCACAAAGCAGTTATAACACATTACAGGATACACAGCTCATTTTGACCATTAGTCATTTCTCTTAGAGATCCAATCATAAAGTAAAATGAGAACTATTAATGCTGAGCTTACAGAAAATCTGTTTAAAGTACTAATATCTATTAGTCAAACTACAATGATTATTTTGTTATAAACACCAAGCACTTGGCATATATCCTAAGTGTAAATACTTTTCTAAAGCTTTATAGAAAGTGTAGAGGGTTGTTCCTATAAAATCATTTACTGAGAGACTTCTACTCTACGATGATTACATTCTGCAAGGATGATAAAAATTAATCTAGGTTCCAACAAGAGTTTAGTGTCACAGAATTTCAGGCTACTCAATTCTTTAATGGGTTCAGCCATTCCTAATTTTATGGCTTTTAACTACAGACTTTAAATACTTAAAATAAATAACTATTATTTAAATAACAATTTTCCAGATGGGGATCTGAGATTCAGAGTCTTTATCTGAAATCATACAGAGAGTTTGTGCCACGTGAAGGAATGCCAGCTAGGCACCTTGACTAATAACTCCCCGCCCTTCCTCTCAGCTGTGAGTGCCAGAGTCTTGACACTTAAACTCTCTTTTCAACCCTAGCTACTGCTATCTCTCCGATTTTAACCTTTCTAATCCTGAGTGTAAAACCTGTAAAATGGCAACATCATTAACATAACATAAGCTGCATACCCACCACAATACCATAAAACAAATTCTTCTGTTAGCAGTATACAACCCCCTCCCAAACTGTTCTGTACTATGTAACAAGGACAAAAAGGCCATTAATGAGAGTTGCTTAAGTCCTATTTGTAAGTTAGGGTTTGCCATTTGCTGATGCTGTTGTTTCATTTTAATACTGTGCAAATGAACCCTTCTGAAAGGGCAGTGTTACCAGCATGCAACACAGGACATGAGGAGCTCTTCTTTCCCTTCCCTTGATAAAAAGGGATGTGGCCACATTCTTGCAGGCTTCTAAGAGACCCTCTCAAAGCACACCACGTACCGCACAGTTGTTTCCCATTTGCTGCTGACTGTGGACACTTGTGCCATTGCAATCTAAAGAGAAGCCTCTAAAATTATTTCCATGTTTCCTTAGGACAGCATTTCTTATATTGATGGGGAGGCAAGGAAAGAGGGAGGAATGCCACTTGCTTTCAGCATCTACAAGATTGGTCTAGAACTTCCTACCTTTGAAACTATCAATCCCCCATATCTGCATCACAGAGGAGGCAAAACGTGTCATCTGTTTGGGTGGGAGTCCAGCAGGACTTGCACTGGTGACTGTGGTTGGCAGATTTTCAATTTGTCCATCTTGATATAAAGGAAGTAGCAATTTAGTCACCTCAAGGTGCTTTTTAGGAATGATTTCCTGAAGTTTCCCACTCACAGCTGGAAAAAAAGTGAGCCTAGAAAATAAGCCGGTACATTCTTAACAGGACTGCTAAATTTCAGTGAAAGAAAAGACCTTCACTCCTGTATGTTAACTTTTTCTAAGAAGAACATTAAAACAATTCTACCAGCAGATTTCCTAAATAAAACTGTACTACTTAGCTAATACATTTACAAGTCCTTATATGCAGTAACAAAATCCATCCTTTCTAAAACTAGTGTTGTAATAAACACCCTATCATTTCATTGTTATTTCAGACAATTTTAACTTTTGTGCACAGCATAAGGACACTAAGTATTACCATTAACAAGGTAAAGTAACATCAGCATATCAACATTTTATCAGCTATGCAGTACAGGTTTCAAATAAGTAATTTTCTGAGCTCTCTGGAAACTCATGCTTAAAGCTGAGTTTAGCTCATTAGCTTCCTGCTTCACCATGGCAATGCTAGTAAGGTATCAGGATGACTAAAAGATAGCACAATATTCACCAGCAGAGAAGTTACAGTACTTTTGGGCTCTTTTTGGAAAAACACAGGGTAAACTTTCTGTTTCTGCTATTTCTCCTCCATCACTTGGAGACAGTCTGTGGAATGACTTGACATCAGTGAAAACTAAATCCTGAATTATATCTATCTTGGTTCTATGTGAAAACTCAACATTCCTATCTCTCACAGCTAGTCCTGTTTTGCAAACATTAATTTAGAAATACATACCATGCTCATTCTCTGTTATCCCTTTATATATTATTTTCACAGTTTTCTACAGCACACAACAGAAAGTTAAAGATTTTCAAGTCATATAAAGCTGTTTTCTTCTAGTAAGCCATGTAAGAAAGTAATTTCATTTAAAGAACTATGCAATAAGCATACAGGTTTTCATATACAAGCCCTGTGATTCACACAGGGCCTTACACTTCATGTTGTTTCAGACTTGGGCCAATGTGACTTTTACTTCTAGGTGCAGTATAATCTCAGTATTTCCACCACATGTGATTATCTAGGCTACAGATTTGCTACCAGGAACATTATTCCTGGTATTGCTACAATCAAGTCACTGTGCGGACTGACCTCTTCTGAAAAGTGCTGTGCACAGCAGCAATAGCTTATATACAGAAAATACAATAAATACACAGAAAACATCTGCTGGTGAAACCCAGGCCTCAACAGAGTCAGTGTGGCCAAGTTCATTCTGCCAGTTTGTGTAGTTAGATATTTATCTATGAAATTTCACATCTTCCAGTGAAGATTTTGATGTGTTTTTCGGTTACAGTTCCAGTCTGTGTGGTCCCTTTGTTTATCAGCCTTATGCAATTCCATTTAACCACCACACTAATGAGTTTCCAATTTTCAGAGTTACCTCTCCTATAGGAAGAGTTGGCCCATTGGATGCAGGTGAAATGTAGACTGTTTGGATGAGAATGCATATATTCTCATCTCTACTTTTTCTGCTTCTCCAATTTTTTACAGATCAAAACTGCTTTACAGGTCAGTTATCTTAGCACAGGGCATAGGCTGGGTTCTGTGCTGCCTCTTGATTCTCACAAGGAACTGGCTGAAAGGCTTTTTTCAACTACATTTCTTTGCAAGCCTCTGAGAAATCACCACCTCTTACTACATTAGGACATACAGAACGTCAGGGTCACCACTACATGGCATACATCCTTCTTCATGCCCAGTTTTGTTCAAACAGTATTACATTATACTGCCTTGCTTTGCCTTTGTACCTACCCTTTCCCTTCTTTTTGTGATACATACGGATGCGGGGGTTGGGAGGACGGGAGCTGCTGATAACCTGTGCAAGTAATGACACGGAGGGAGGATGACACAAATGTAAATGTAGCTCTGCTTTAGCAACCTACCAGCTTGGTGCCAGCACATCTCAGTGCAAATTCCTAGGCACCCAGTCCCCACTTTCTTTTCTGGGATATTCTCCAGCCTATGTTGTCACCAATTCTGTGACTAAATTGGTTTTAGCCTGCAGTAATGTTTTTCTGTCTATTTATGATTTTAATTTTTCTCCTACCTTCCACACAACATCCTTGTGCTATTCCTTGATTCCTGTATAGCCCTGAACCCTGTTCTTGGTGCAATTTCCCCCCTTTTCACCTTATTGTCTAAATTTTCTCCCCTTTCATTTGCTTTCCCGTTTCTTTCATATCTTTTTTCCTCCCCAGCAGCTAAGGTCATATATTTTTCTGCTTTTGTTTTCTCTTTTATGCCGTTAATTCCCCTTTTTTGCTCATTCTATTCTTTCCTTTCTTACCATCTCCATCACTCCACAGTTTGCTGCCTCCGGTAAATGTGCAGTCTCTCTCCTTTACCATTATTCACTATTTCTGCTGGTTGCCAGGGAGACAAACAGGCAGTGCAATATGTGTCAGTCCTGCATACAATTACCTGTGTAGGGAAGAGAACTGTGCAGTCAACAGGGACAACTGCCTGTAGAAAACCTAAAAGGTACCTGCACTCACAAGTAGCTTTATACTGGAAGGTTTCTATGCTTGTATTGGGTTTGTGTGGCCAAGTTTTGGTAGTGGGGGGGCTACAGGGGTGGCTTCTGTGAGAAGCTGCCAGAAGTTTCCCCCATGTCCAGTAGACCCAATGCCAGCCAGCTCCAGGATGGACCCGCCACTGGCCAAGGCCAAGCCAATCAGGAATGATAGTAACACCTCTGTGATAACATACTGAAGAAGGAAAAACAAAAAGTTGTTGGACAGATGAAAACTGCAGCCAGAGAAGAGCAGAATGAGAACATGTGAACAACTCTGCAGACACCAATGTCAGTGCAGAAGGAGGGGGAAGAGGTGCTCCAGGTACTGGAGCTGAGGTTCCCCTGCAGCCCCTGGTGCAGCCCATGGTGAGGCAACTGTGCCCCTTCAGCCCATGAAGCACCACAGGAGTGCAGAGACCCACACTGGAGCAGGTGGATGTTTGAAGGAGGATGTGACCCTGTGGGAGGCCCAAGATGGAACAGGGTCCTGGCAGGGTCCTGCAGCCCCATGGAGAGAGGAGCCCATGCTGGAGCAGGCTTTACTGGCAGGACTTGTGGCTCTGTGGGGACCCACGCTGGAGCAGCCTGTGCCTGAAGGACTGCACTCTGTAGAGGAGTGACCCATGTTGCAGCAGTTCATGGAGAACTGTTGCCTGTGGGATGGACTCACACTGGAGAAGTTTGTGGAGAACTGTCTCCCATGGGAGGGACCTCACGGGAGCAGAGGAAGGACTCCTCTCTCTGAGCAGCAGCAGAAATAACCTGTGCTGAACTGACCGTAACCCCCATTCCACATCTCCCTGAACCACTGTTGGGGAGGAGGTAGAACCTGGAAGGAGGGAGGGGTGGAGGGAAGGTGTTTTTAAGATTTTACTTCTCATTCTCCTGCTCTGATTCTGTTAATTTAATTAATATCCCCACTTCGAGCCTGTGACGGTAATCACTGAGTGATCTCTCCCAATCCTTATCTCGACTCATGAACCCTTAGTTGTATTTCCTCTCCTCTGTCCAGTTGCAGAGGGGAGTGAGAGAGTGGCTTTAGTGGGTATCTGGCATCCAGGTTCCCCCTTTGTTCCTCTTGTTCCTCTGCTTTGAGGTGGCTTCTCAATTTCTTTTCTTTTCTGGTTAGTTGGGTGTCAGCACTGAGGAATAATAAATTCCTTCTGAAGTCCAATTTAATGAAAAAAGAAAAAAAAGGTGTTGAAAAGGTGTTGGTTTATCTGAGACACTCAAATTGCTTTCATTTATTTTTAAAAATTTTTATCCTGCCCATCATCTGTTCTCAAAGAGCATAGGGATCCACTTTTATACCAATTTAAGATTTAAAACAAGTTTATAAGTCACTGGAAAGGGCAGCGTGTCTTGCTTCTGACATTTCAGATACCATAACAGCTGCCTTCATAATTTTACTCAACTGTCATTGATTTCTGCCCTTGAAAATCATATTTGTAGTTTAGAAAACATCTACATACATAGTAATATCTACAATAGTACATTCTGTATTTTATATAAATTAAATTTTTGCAAAGGACAATATACCCAAAAGAAACACATAAACACAGCTGGAATATATGCTGGAACAAAAAGTTTTCCTTTAGGAGGTATCAGGGTTATTACCCATTTTTAAACAGAGGGTGAAATCCGGGCAATGCACTTATCATAGATGACTTTGCTGAACTCTCCCTTAACAATGACAAAGGGAGCAGTAAGTTTAATTCCCTTTTTCTGATCCAGGCTCTTGGAGTCAGGAGCATAGGTTTAAAACAAAACTGCACTAGATTTGGAGGTATTTCCAAGGAATATTTGATTTTGCTCTCAAATACTATTTAAGTATTTAACATAAAATTGCTTGATTAACTTTCACAATTTTAAATGGTCCAATTACATCTGTGAGCCAAAGCAACAGCTTTTCTAATATATGAAAGTCTGACCCATTTGAGTATATCAATAGTTCTGCTGCATTTCATAAGTAAATGATGTTCAGCTGAGTAATACCTAAGAGCAGTAAGACTATTAACTGATAATACACCAATAATACATATATATATATATCTATATATATATCTTTGTATTTACCATAACACTTAAAAATCTAGCTGGTTCACACTCTAGGTCATTTTGTCTTTCAAATGCAGATAGGTTGACCCATGCATGATGGACTTTATAGTCTAGTCATAAAAAACTAGATGCTTTGTAACTTTAGACACAGAGAAAGGCATTATTTCCCCTGTTTGCCTGGTGTTTTGTTTTTGTTTTTTTCTTCTTTTAACTTTGGGAAAGAAAATAACAATATCTAGTGTTTCTACTCAGTACTAAAAGTGTCAGACTCATCTGATGAGTTGACAGAAAGTGTCAGTGTTTAGACTGAAGTGTTCACCATCTGTCTGAGGTTGTGGGCCTGACTGCCACTAAAAAACAAGGCATCACATCAGATAGGGTAAATGAAAGAATGCAACTCATAATTTTGCATTGCAAGTATAATTTACAATTGTCAGGACTATTATTTACAATTCAACAGTTTTAATTCAGAATTGATATACATACTTATATGATGATTCTATAGTAACTTCTGATATGCCTTCAAGCCCAGTGCACTTTTAGTTATTTACACATGTAGCCCTAGGCTTGGAATTTGGTCTTTGATCAGATTATCTTTGATGATTTAAGAATACCAACCTAGATTTAGAATTTTTAAACTTACAAGTGTTTACAGGCTATGAACTATTCCCTGCTCCTTCTGTAAACACCTGAGTATACAGACTGTGTAACTACAACCTCAGTTCCTCACAGCTCCAAAGAACAGACACGTAGTTGCACCTTCTGACAGATGGAGAGAGAAAGGACTAAAAGAACTGGATGGGTTTGTGAACTATACATCTCCATGATCTCCAGTTACTGATAAAATAACCTTTATTCTGACTTTCCAGTGCCAGTCTACATCTCTCTTTCTAATCCTTTGGGGACTTCACAAAAAATCACTGGTACTTGGAATTAGATTTTGGAGGTTCATGGGAAAAGCTGCCATGTTACATTTCTCTGCTGACCACACAAGTTCCAGATGCCTCATTGGTAGTTTTGCAGTTCAAAAAGGTGTAAGGAGAAGGACAGCCTTTTTGAAATGCCAGGGATGAAAACTATTTTGGTAAATGAAGGTCATATTCAGTCTCTCACACTTCTGACTTGTCCCAGTGTTCTCTGTTTCAAGATAGGTGTCCTCTGGTGTTTATTGTTAAGCAGTTCAAGCAGTCTTGGAAAACGCTTGATAAGGCTTGTTTGGTCCCTAAGCAAGGACAGAGGTACTTCCAAGGTCCAGAATTATTCTATCAATTTGGAGCTGTTAGCCTTAATAAGGAAACAGTTGAGTAAATATTATGGTTTAAACAAAACTCATTCAGAGTTTCAGCCTGGGGAAGGAACCTGGAATGAATTTGTAGAGATGAAAAAACAAAACCTGGAAGAGATGTTCTGTCATAAATGGTATGAATTTCACTCATATTCATGTCATAAGTAATGGAAGATAATTACTGCCTTCTTGGGCAGGTGAAAGAGGGTGCAAGATACTGAAAGTTTACAAAACACTGTTCCTAATGAGCAGATGATCTAACTTCAGTTCCTTTGGGGCTACTTGATCTCTAACGAGGGAGAAACAGTCTTCTAAAATTCACATGAATCACCTCCCTAGCCTTCAAGCACCTGAGAAAGGTTGTTCTTCCCAGGATGAGCCCTGTACTATGTAATCGGGTCTGAACATGTCTGCACACTCCCTTTCTTGGAAGGCTCAACCTTTTCAAATTCAGCTCTGTTCTCAGAGCAGACTGGCAGAGGGTATGATGCAAGGGTATGCCACTACAAGTCCCAAACTAGTCCCAATCACATCTGGGCTATGAAGCACAGCTGGGCCAGGAGTTCTCACATATCTGGTGAGTCCTGCTGGTAAACAGTGAACTGAAATTGGAGAAAAGCTAACAAGCACACTTGTCCCTAAAATTCCTGTATTTGGTAATTTAGTGTGTAATTATTAACAATTAAGAAAGATACTGGACAGTAAGGTATGTAATTCAGTAGAGAGAACTTGACATTTCCTCTACTGGCAGAAGAGAGTCTGCCAAAATGAATGTGAACTCAAGAGAACTTGTTTTATTGACAAAGACTTCTACAGGAGTACCAGTACATGGCATGTGAAATGTCTTGTACTACTGCAACTATGCCACCTTACAGAACCATAAAGTTACATCCATACAAGTGAATTAGACAGGTCTTGGATTGTCTTCTGGCCTCAGTTCTAGTTGGAATGGAACAACTCACACCTAAGTTATTAAGCTCTCCTCTAAAAAAGGATACTCATATTTCAACTCGTAATATTAACTCATCTAAATTAACACCTTTATCCTTGCCCAGAACT
This sequence comes from Manacus vitellinus, assembly GCF_001715985.3. Lineage (NCBI taxonomy): Eukaryota > Metazoa > Chordata > Aves > Passeriformes > Pipridae > Manacus > Manacus vitellinus. The sequence continues at coordinate 37,750,104 of NW_021940535.1, forward strand.
ATTTAGGAGACAGCAAGCTGGCCCAAAGCAAAACCACAGCAGGAACCATTAATGAGCTCAAGTGCCAGTGGATGGCATTGTACTGTTTCTGACTAGAAAGGTAATCTAAGGTTAGTCTGTGTGGGATGACTTGGTCAAGGAAATTATTAATACCTTTCCACCAGGGCATTGGGTTCTCTAGACTTTGAGAAGCAGGAGAAGACAAGCTTCATTTGTCTGAAAAACATCTAGAGAAATGGTAGGACAAACTGCTGTACATACTGATCCCAAGCTTTCACCTTTCAGCAGCAAAGCAGAGGACGTTGTATCAGCCATCATCAGAGCTAGTGGGATTTAATTTATATTTTATTCAGTACATTGCTAAAGATACTGAAATTAGTTAATTTCATTGAAAAGTCCAATTATTAAACTGTCTCTGTACTTGAGTGCTTCTGCATTTACAGTTTTGTAAAGTGCTTTCAAGTTCTGAGACAAAAAGAAATAAAAATTGTATGTTTATGAATCTTTTAGAGGCACCAATGAGAGTTTTTTTATATTAATGTTTTTCCAGAATAAAGTGAAATTAGATGCCTGGTAGAGATAACTTTCAGATCATTATTCCTTGTAACCTAGCCTATTATGAACCCTGACGTTGGAAAGCATTAATGAAAAAAGATTCCAAATTATTAAGTTCATTCATCTTAGCACTGTCTTCATTCACACTCTTGAAAGAAGATTACTGTTTTGAAAAGCAAAATGACTTTTCAGCTGGATTAAGTCTCAAGATCTGGATCATTATTACTAGCTTTTAATGCCAAATATGAAACAGACTACAACTTTAATTCTGCTGCCTGCCTCACAGATCAAACCCTTTCAGAGTAAAGCTAAAATTGTAATTGAAAAGTCATAAAAAATAACCCCCAAATTACAATTAGGTAATGGTTTAAAATTTCTCTTTGGCAAAACTGTGATTAACAGATTTCTTAGAAGTATTTCTGATAGTGATATTTATTCACATTAAAACAAACACATGGTGGTCCTACATGTTATTTAAACAGAAGGACAACAAGTAGAGAGAGAAAAAGAGCTCATATCTAACTTCCTGAAGGTTTCCCAAGCTACTCTGGGCCTGGAGGGCATTCAGAGATCTCCCTTTGAGACCCACAAAGATGGCTGGCAATACCTTCAATCCCAAGCACCCTGAAAGAATGCTTGTCTCCCTTGCACCTCAGAATTAAAACCGGTTTTACAAAAGTAGCAGTATTAAAAGAACTGCAACAAACAAGAGCATTATAAAACAAAAAATAAACCACCTAATCAACAACAAAAAAGCCAACCCCTAATGTCCTGAAGTCTTTACCTGAAATCCCAGTTTACAGAAGAGAAAAGGAATATGGAAAGAAGGACAAACCCACCCTCCTATTGGGTAGCATATTTTAGGCAATTTTTAGAGGCTTTTCTGACTTCTGCAGCTTTAGAACTTATTCAAACAGATCTGGGGCTAAGAAAACTAGCACTGATTATATTAAGGGTTCTCATATTTCCCAAGTTCTGCTCCCCCCTATGCCATCCACACAAATTATACACTGGCACACTATGGCAGCTATCAAGGTTGATTTGAGGGATCTCCACTGTTCACTTTTGACTTTACTGTTGTGTATGAAAATCCACATTGTGAAAACCAATTTTTTTATTAGTAGGAATTTTACATTAATGATATTCAATTTTTCATTTCTCATACAACTTTAATTCTTTGAAATCTGTTGTTAAGTGACACACAGAACATTCAGTGATCAGATCAGAAAGAGTCCACCTGCACCATTCATACACACGTACACAGACATCTCTCTCCAAGCAAGTCCAGAATTAAGTAGCTTCAAGCCTGGAATTCCACTAGCCAAAAGAAAGACCACCTTCCTAGTAAGGCAAAGGAGCTTATGGCCTCCAAGTTAGTATCTCTGCATCGTGTAGACATAGCTTTGTACATAAAGCTAGCACAGATATTTAGAGAATTGCAGCCTTGTGAATTGCAGATGTACAATAAATTGCTGATGCAAAAGGGAAAAAGTCTGAAGTGACTCTTTTCCCATAATTATTCATTTAAAACTTTTAAGACTATAAAAAAGATTAGCATTATAATATATAAGAAGAGATCCCCCATGCTGATAGAGTTCATGTATTACCTGATGGTATTTCTTCAGTATGTTGTGCATTTCTGCTACATCTTCACTTGTTATAGTTTTGATGATATATCTTTTGTCGTAAGATGTATGAAAGCGGGCACCACTGCGTGCTTGGGAATCATTGGCAAGGGGTGAACTTCTTGTCAATGAATTCTGTCAATTATTTAAAAAAAAAAAAAGCATCAAGTCAGGCAAAAGTATGTAACTTTTAATTAGAACAAATATAAACAATTTACATTTATATTAAAATCTTTTCCAATACATCTGCACCAAACTGAATTCTGCAAAACACTTATTCACAGACTACATTATTTTGAGGAAACACTTCAAAAGTATTCCAAGAACAAAAGCATGTCTGGGGGGAAGGTATTGTCCACCAGTGGTTCAAAACTCACCCTCAACATTCGATGAGAATTTATTGCACTTTGTTATGTATACAATATCAGCTTTTGGGAAGAAAGCATACAGTAATTAAAAATCCAAAAAGAAAACTGTGTTACACCATAATAATTATAAATAGAGGAGTCATCCATAGTTACAGGATCACTTTAAAACTAGGAGGATGTGCTCTTGAGACAGTGTCATCTGGTACATAAACAATATCACAGGTAAATTTCTGAGTTCTAGTACCAAAGCTATTCCAATGATTTCATATCCAGAGTTAAGCAAATAATAATACTGTGCAGTACCTCCTTTTGTAAAATAGAGCTACCTCCACACAGTCTCAAGAAGGGAAGATTAGTTAATGACTGTATAGCAGTTAGAAGAAAAACTGCTAGAGGTTAGGGACCATTTTTAGACTGAATTTTGAGATTACCTGTGCTTCAACAGTAGCAAGAGAAGCCCTCTGCTTTTTTTCAGAGAATAAGAAGTATTTAGAGTAGATTTTTTTATATTTATAAAAACAACAAAACTAAACAAAGTATAACAACTTGCTTTTGGCTGGAAACATCTTTCTTTACCAGTAGAAACTTATGCCAATTGTCATATACTTGAATTACACAATTTTTTTTTGTTTTAATAAGTAGTAACAGCAGCAACATAGCCATGAGAAAACAAGGATGTTCTTACACCCCTTGTGTACTTCCATAAATATGGACATACACTGAAAAGGTTAAACAAGTTAATTACAGACTGCTGGAACACTTCTATGTTTATGAAACAAACTTACAGTAACCATCTGGTATATCCCTACTGGTAGCAGAATACCCCAGCTCCTGCTCTTGTCCCTCATTGTACCACACGGCACAAATAGCTCTTGGTAAATTGAAATACACCTCCTCCCTTTTCACAGTCACACAGCACAATGTTCTCCCTGCTAGGTGAAAAGCCTTTTTATTTTCACAAGAAGTTTTAATGAAATTTTATATATAAATGTAAACATTGCAGGTTCCTGAACAGCAAAGGTTCAGCTCCAAAAGCTATTGAATGAGATGTTTGTGTGGTTTAATAAGGCACCCTGAACTAAGTCACAAAACAGATTTACACTGGAAGAATGATGATGCTTTCAGGTAGTAATTACCAATTACTACATCTACAATCAGGTATCAATCCCACAAAACTTTCTTTTTGTAGGACCTATGTCTTATTTGGAAGTTTTAACCATTGTTAAACCTGTTCACAAGCTCTGTGGACTTCAGCAGGAGCTGGACATACAGATTCAACCCCTGTGACAGAAGGTCAGTAATTATTATAAATTAGTAACCTCGATCAAGAGATGAGGGCACCTACAGTCCCAACTTAAGATGGCATTTGAACACATACAATTATGTCTCCATATTTTGGAGATCCATTGACTTTGACTGGCCTTCAGCACAGCTAAATTTATCCCAATTGTGGAGTGCTTTCCAAAATCAATTTTATACGAAATAAAACCATTTTCCCACCAGGTTACTTAGTTTAAGTGAAATACTCAGGAGTAGCAGGAATAACACTAAATCACCTAAAAGCACACAGTTCTACAAGGGCTTATTAGAATGAAAACCTTAATTACACGTAAGAGAAATAAATCATCTTCATCTATAGTTCTAGGCTTGTATAATGAACTAGAATAATTACTAATGTCTATGATAAAAAGTGACACCTTTCTCCATTATCCTCTCTATTCACTAGCAAGAGAAAGGGCATGGGTGCTTTATAAATCAACAATTTTTTCTAGACTAACCAGAACAGAGCTTTAGGGACAACCATTGCAGACATTGCAGTTCCTTCTCTGCACTGGCTTTTGGACAGACAATTTAAACAGATTGAGTCCTGATATGCCATCACTTCACACAGTATTGAAGATAGTAGAGAAGAGAATTTAAGTATCATGGCAGTTTTCCTTGGCTGTTTTCAGATTTTTTATATTCAAATTTATTTCCCACCACTCCACCACTGAAGTCTATTTAAGGGAACAAGTATCATAAAAATAATTACATTTTCTTAATGCTATACTTGATACCAGTACTCCATTAATTTTCAAATTGAATCATAAATAGAGTTGTTGTTAGAAGCCATACTCTGTAGAAACTCTTTCTGTTCTACACTCAGACCTTGGTTTTGTTTCCAGGCCTGTATTTAGTAGTTCAAGATGAAGAACTGATAACAAAAGTTCAAAACCAAAAAAAAAAGTGCAAATTCAGTTGCCTTCATCACAAATCAAAAATATGATGTAACATAATAATTATTTTTAATTATGAAAAAAGCAAACACATGGGTAACCATTAATGTATGTGGTGAATTAAACTACTGCTAAGTTATTAGGCTATAATTCAGTTAGTAATAATAAAGGCTACTGAGTAATTACTTGTTACTGTTCCCAGCAGAAAAGGGTGCATTATTCTGAGGTTAACTATTGCAATAAAGCAGTAACCGCAGTTTTCTGAATGTATTTTTTTCCACAGAACCCTAGTATTCAAACTGTAACCCATATGGTATAAACCTTGAAAGCAATTAACCTGGCAGGAGACCTAAGCTGTTTTCCTATAAAAAGCTGCAAAAGAGTGTGCTTGCTAGTCTGCCACCGAACCTCTGAAGGAGGATGAAAAGAAGGAAAATGTGAAATAGGACTTGAACCCAAAATTTCAAATACTCTTGAGGTTTATTTTAATATCCTTCATCAAGAGATTTTCAGATATGAGTGGAATTCAGACCTGGGAGCACCTGGTATAAAGGAGGACCCAGTCAACTGGAGGTTAAGGAACATGATGCCCATCCACAAGAAGGGCTGAAAGGAAGATCCAGGGAACCACAAGCCTGTCAGCCTGACCTTGGTGCCAGGGAAGGTTATGGAGCAGATCATCTCAAGTGTCACCACACAGCACGTGCAGGACAACCAGGGGATCAGGCCCAGCCAGCTTGGGTTTGTAAAAGGCAGGTCCTGCTTGACCAACCTGATCTCCTTCTGTGACAGAGTGACCTGCTTGATGTATAAAGGATAGGCTGTGGATGTGTCTACCTGGACTTTAGTAAAGCCTTTCACATTGTTTCCCACAGCAGCTTCTGGAGAAACATGGCTTGGTCAGGTGTGTTCTGTTCAATGGGTAGAAAACTCTCCACATGTCTGGGCCCAGAGAGTGTTGGTGAATGGAGTTACATTCAGCTGGCACCTAGTCACCAGGGGTGTTCCCCAGGGATCAGTGCTGGGGCCAGCACTTTTTAATATCTTTATCAATGACAGGGATGAGGGGATCAAGGGCACTCTCAGTCAGTGTGCAGACACACCAAGACCAATGGGAAGGCTCTGCAGAGGGATCTGGACAGGTTGGATCAATGGGAAGAGGCCAGCAGTAGGAGGTTCAACAAGGCCAAGTGCCCTGTCCTGTATGGCTACAGGCTGGGAGAAGAGTGGCTGGAAAGCTGCCCAGCAGAAAAGCACCCGGGGGTGCTGGTCAACAGCAGCTGAACACGAGCCAGCAGTGCCCAGGGGCCAAGAAGGCCAGTGGCATCCTGGTCTGTATCAGCAATAGTGTGGCCAGCAGGACCAGGACACTGATTGTCCCTCTGTACTCGGCACTGCTGAGGCTGCACCTCCAATCCTGTGTTGAGTTTTGGGCCCCTCCCTACAAGAAGGACACTGAGGTGCTGGAGCGTGTCCTGAGAAGGGCAACAAAGCTGGTGAAGGGTCTGGAGCACAGATCTGATGAGGAGCAGCTGAGGGAGCTGGAGGTGTTCAGCCTGGAGAAAAGGAGGCTGAGGGGAGACCTTATTGCTCTCTACAACTACATGAAAAAAGGTTGTAGTGAAGTGGAGGTCAGTGTCTACTTCTAAGTAACAAGTGAGAGGATAAGAGGAAATGGCTTCAGGTTGCACCAGGGGAGGTTTAGATTAAGTATTAGGAAATATTTCTTCCCCAAAAGGGTTGTGGAGCATTAGAACAGGCTGCCCAGGGAAGTGGTTCAGTCACCATCCCTGCGGGTATTTAAAAAACACGTAGGCAGCTGTTACACTATGAGAGTGAATGAACTACTAGTATGTTTATCACGGTTCTTTCATTACAATTCAGGCTAGACAGGAAAAAAATACAAAAACTAGTCAGATTCAAATAGAAATTAATAAAGTAATATTTTAAATCATCTAGAAAAAAACTAGAAAAGTCACTGACTTTTTACAGATTCTTGTCGTTTCCAGCAGTAGCTTTTTTCCTAATGGAAATTAATTCTGCCTGATTGCTAACTATAATGACAAGTTAATTTGCAAATACAGCTATCATACCAAAGATGTTGCCAACAAGAGAATATAATACATCTGTAGATAATTATTTAGCTGCACTTTACTTTTTCTTAATGCTTTAATGGGTTATAAATGGTGATGCATTTATTTTTTAGTAGATGGCTATTTTATTATTAGTTATCTATATCAAGATTAATTAAGAAAGCACACAGCTATCATTTTACCACATGCATATTAATTTGTTAGAATAAACCAACCAACTTCATGCTAAGCAGCATCTTTCCATAGAAGCACAGATAACCCGAGTGCCCTCTCTACAATATTCTGACTCTAGTAATAAATTAAGATCAGATGTTTAAACATTAAACACGTTTAAATAAAAACCAGTCTCTTATTAAACAACCTCTTTGACACTATTTTTACTAAATCTCCACTCTTGTGATAACTCTCTCAATATAATGCACTTTTAAGATACAAAATGTAGTTACTTTGAACTTTGAAAGCATGTGGAACATGGAAGACATTTAATATTACTATCTTCTGTGTTTTCTTTTGAGACTTGCCTATGTTTGTTAAATTAGTATGGTTTAAAAAGCAGAAAAGAAAAATCTAATTGCATCATATTGTGCAGATTACTGGTAATTGCCAGTTTCTTGTGCTGATAAATGCATGGTTGAGTTTTGTACGTGGACAGTTTTATTTGTAATGCTTAACTGTCACTTCTGTGAATAGAGAAAAGTTAAAATTCCTTCTAAAGTAAAGCTTCCAGGTACCATGCAAAATATCCTACCTCTCAACTATACTAGTTAGATTTGTTTACAGATAGAAATCAGTCTTCAGTATAATACATCTGCTGTTGCCTGGCGATGACAACAATGACTCTTTAAGTAGAGGAATGACAAGAATTGGCCTGCACTGGTAAATCATCATTAACAAGTAAGATCAAGAAACAGCTTCACTGAAACGATCAAACTGGAAGATTTTACAGGCTTCAAAGAGGTAACAATATAGCTATTTAAAACCACTAATATCCTTCCATTTTGATGTAGGGGAAGCTAACTTACCTGTTAGACTGTTCAGAGAAAATCAAAGCATTTTGCATCTTGTGGAGCCAGGTTAGTAAGTTAATAGTACATATATTAGAATTAAAGAGATTCTTCACTGGAAAATGTTTATCTTGTAAGTTAAGACACAAAATGGCCACTTTGAAGCACAGCCACCTATAACTATTAAGAAATACCAGACAAAAATATCAGTAACACCACATGTAACATCCAATTTCACTTTTAAGTTAGACTTTAGATATATCTAGATAAGTAAAAAAGGTTTAACTTATTCTGGGGTTATCTAGCTCAAGTTTTTAAGTTGATCAACTTTATCTTAATGCTGACAATACTAAGTTATGCAGTTTGATGGGTAGTAGTTCTGGTGTTACTACAAGACAGACTAAAAAACTGCATTTATTTGAATTGTACTGCCCTGTTGTTCAGAGTGCTATTGGACACACTGTGTAACCTTTCTCCTACTGTTGAATGCAGTTTTGTGAGGCAATACATGGTAAAACACTCTTGTGATACAGACAACTTTTGCCAGAACACACAGATAAATTTCAGTGATGATCTGTACAAAAAGTAAGATCAGTTATACTGTAAACATCCATGCACAAATTCCTTGGAAGCAAAGCTGATTGAACCTGCCTAAACAGAGCAGTGTAGGGCTTTTCTTCTGCGTCCTTGTGTCCAGCACTCAGCTAAAGGAGACTCAATGCCATCCATCCCCAGTAACAATACCTCCTTCTTAGGAGGGTCATCTGTAGTGGAGTAGGAAGGAAATATAGAATGAAACTCAAGCATCTCCCTTTTCCAAAAGGAAAATATAAATGGGGTTAAGGGAGGGGGAAAGGAGAAACAGATACATCATGGTAAATACCAGATTGAATTCCCTCTGGCTCTGCTTCTTAATTAGGGGAAGACTAAGTGGAAACTGAACAGATGGGAAATGAGCCACTCCTCACTTCGCACAGATCTATGAGCCACAAAGCCAGAACTGAGAGGATAACCTTCAGATAGAGACAAATAAATGCCTGACTCTTACCCTCCAAGAGATACAGGTTTCATGATCTACCAACCCCGTTACTATCACTTACTGCTACAACACAGCACTTCCATATTGTCCAGCAGAGCATGTAGGTAGTTGTACAACATTGGAGGCATTAGTCTTATTAAGTTAATAAAAATCATCTGCTTATGTGATAGCGTTAGAGAGCTCAAAACTCAAAGAAATGAGGGTCAGAGTGCCCTGTCCTCTTCAGATTTGTTCAGCCTTCGACTCAGCCACAGTGTGCCTTGGTCCTCTGGCACAATTAAAACATCTGTCAGCCACGCATACCCTGTTCCACTTAACAACTTCACTTAGCAACTCACTGCAAGTCTCTTGCTCCAAGTGTGTATGTTCTGCCAATTCCCCATTCACTTCTCATTTGTGAAGTTTTAATCTTGTGCCTGCTGGTTTTTTGGTCTCAGGAGAAAGAAAAGGTTTTGTACTTTTAAAGTGTGAATACTTTCATGAGGTCACTTAAAGACTACGCTAAATTACTTGTGTAATTACTTATACAACTGAAGATACATTTCACATGCCAAGCTCACAGATACCTCTGCTAGATAAATATCTCTTTTACATATATCTCTCTCTTTCCCAAATAGTTTCCCTCTGACAACCTCACTGCTTTTACAGAAATTAATACAAAAAATATCACCTCTCACTAACTAGCAGGCAACTAGAAATATCCATCTGGTCTTCAAGTGCTGAGAGGCTACAAACCACAAAGAATTTGTCCCATACCATGGAATTAATTTCTGATAAAATAATAGAAGTATAGCTTTAAATACAAGTGACTAAAAGCTACACCACTTACTTGTATTTAACTTCCCAAAGAGTTGTTGATTAAAAAAGTTAATCAGCGCACACAAATCACATGTCATAATTTCACCCAAGAACAGCATATTCTTTAGCAAATTACCTGAAAGGTTGTTTAATTTCAGTATAGACCCAGTCTCTACACTCAGCAACTCTTTCCCAAACTCTCAGCAATCTGCACAGTTTTATTTCCTACAGTAAATACATATTACATAAGGAAAAAGGTTTTTTCCACAAGTGCTCTTAGGACCTGATCTACAATTCTTTGAAGTTCACAGGAGCTTCTTCTGGAGCCTTCGACAAAATTTCGTAAACTAGAATCCAACGCAACTACTACCCATCAGTAGTAATTTCATTTCACACACACATCGCCCTGCACTAAACTGAACTCCAATATCTGCTTCTGGTTAAGGTACCAATTCTGGAAAGACAGTCTTTAGTTTTTCCAACTTCAAAAGACCAAAATTCACCACTATAGTTTTTCCAGTATTTAATAATTTGTGTTGCTGAAAAGGTGGGTCTAATTTCAAATTTGAATTATTTTCTTTTCCAGTCATTCCTGAAGTACCTAGTATTCTTTTTCTGCAAAGATACTCACATACTGCTTACTTCTCAACTCTAATTTTTTCAAGTGCAGCAGGTCAAACTCTGTCTCTCCCAACCACATGACATCCTCTGTCCTTAAATTCCTTTGACACTATTTTTTCTATATCCAAATTTCAACATCCTTTTTTAAAGAAGACTAGCATCAAAACTATATATAGTATCAACTTCAGGTGTAAAATAAACAGATGTCAAAAAGAAGTTAGAGCTCTGTCTGATCTTATTTTTATACCTTTCAATTTATCCACCCAAGGGTGCAGTTACTCCTTCTAGTCTGAAGGTCACACTACTGCTAAATTCTTGTCCTTTTCGACCTCTTGTTCCTTCTCAGAGCTACTACCTCCCTGAACACAGCCTTCACCTCTGTAGTTCTGCGCTCCTTTTCATCCATATAAGTATTCAGCTGGCTGTATTAAAAGGTATCTCATTTGGATGGGCTCAGAATGCCAGGTGATCAAAGTGGGTTTTGTACAAAATCCTTGTCTTTATCCCACTTTGACATTTGGATGGATTTTGCATTTTCTGCAATCTTTCACTACATCAAATGTCAACTGCTCATTGACAATTAAATTTTGATTGTTGTCATTTAATCATCTATTATTTATATAATTTTAATTTTTTTAATTATAAAGCTCTGCAAGAATCAGTATATTAAAATCCAAGACACAAAATATCAAGACAAATACTTTGTAAGAGGCATCCTTAAGAGTCCTTAGAAGCCAGCTAAAATGTCACCTAATACCTTATCCTTTGGAAGTCTATTTTTACCTTGCACATTGGTCAATAAAAATAGCAGCCTGTTGTAATTAAGTAACAGTAAAGATATTAGTCATAATGCTAGTTTTACCAATACTAGATCTCAAAAAACTAAACTAATTTCCAGAGAGATTTTGATTGTTTCTAAGAGTAAGTTAAGCTGTTTGGAGCTATTTTTTCCAACTGAAACCATTTTTGTGAGGAAAACACATGGAGCAAAGCCACTAAAGTACAGGAAGAACTCGTCCCCCCACTCATACCATAATTGCAAGCTATATTTATAACTGGCAAAGTATTGCCCCCCTCTTCAAAGACAAACTGCTGGTGAGGCTCTTCCTCCGCTGCCCACTTTGCTTAAAATGTTCACAGCACGAATTTTTATCTCCACAGTGGGAGGCCAAGGATTAGCCCCAGTCTCCAAGAGGGTGGAGAGATTTAAAGGTCAATTTAATTAGCTCATTCTAATCTCTTGCACGACTAACGTAAATGTCATTGTTTTCTAACTGCTACTTTAGCAGACAAGATTGTATTTTAAAAACTTTGAACACACGAACTATGTGTTGGATGTAATACAAATACTTTGTGTAACTAATCTAAAAAGGGAGCCTAATAAAAATTGTCATTGAGTCAGAGCTTTTCCTAAAAAAGAGAAAAAGGGCAATAGGAAAATTCTGGTGGTAAAGCATGGAGAGCTTTAGAAGAACAGTAATCTTTCAAACTGACTGGCTTAACAGCTTCTCATTGATTTAAACCTTTCCCATTTCACGATGTCTGGACAAAGGCAAACAACAGTTTCTGGTACTGTGATCTCATCCGAAAGTTGTGGAACACTAAAACAAGCTTCGCAAGCTCAACGCACCCTAAAGACAAATCAGATCACATCCCAGGCTATTTAAGAGTGCCTCTGGGCAAGCTTTGCATGAACAAATAGGCAAAAACAAGTGCACAGATGATGCTCTGTGATGACTGAAATCATAGGTCAGTGGGAAAGCCTGGCAGTTGTTCGTTGCTGTTAAGAGAATGCTGTACACACGGTCTCGCTGTTCTGTGGCAGCAGTTACAATGCTGCTCTCTGGCCCATGCAGAGCTTCCCAACAAGACAAGCTTGCAGCTCCCCTCATCCTTTTTTTCTTTTTACAAGACCTCAGGAATCACGGATATGGATGAATTAGACCTGGATTATTGATTAAGAAGCATATGAGAGAGACAGCATCATAGATGCTCCAAGGTTCTTCGCTGTAATTTGAAACAAGCAACACACTTCTCGGATGGTGTTCAGGACAGCGTTTTGTCAGTGACTTCTAGAAGGAAGAAAGGCAAAGCACTAGTGTTTTAATGTAACAACAGAAGCACCAAACCCAGAGGTGTCTGGGTTTGTCATGCAGGGATGGGTAGAGAAGACTTCTGGATTTATTTTGTATGCTGGCAGTGTGCACTCTTGCAACTAAGCAGGTTCTTATCTGGAAACACTGATCAGGAAACACTGATCTTTCACACTGAAAAGTGTTTAAGAAGTTTGGCAGGGAGCAAAGGATACCTAACCAGTAACGCACACTACAAGCACATTCAGGGACACAATCCCCCTTCTGCCTTTGATAGATGTATGGAAATACTGCACAATGATTTCTTGTCAGCTCACGAGCATGGCTCCCAAAGAACCTATGGTGAATGTCATGGGACCTCCAAAAGATGAAAACAGGACACTACTGGTCCTGTGGTGCACTCATCTGAAACAGTGAGTCATTACTACGACCTTGTTAAGATGTGGATACACATACATTCTGAACACCTATAAACATTTATAAGCAAATTGCATTCAGGAAGTGATTACTGAGGAGAAAGACTTTGACAGAGAAAGGAGAAACACCAACTTTTTCTTTTTTGCTCTGAGTTATCCTTGCAGGAGAAAGGTTATGGGTTCCTTGACTTCGTTGAATGAGAGTTTTATGAATAAAACATGAGATTCTTTCCTAAATCAAATTATTCTTTTGAGACTGTAGATCTAGATTTGGAGCTGTCAGCTTAAGGCATGCACTTGCTTTGGAAAGAGTTAGGGCTCTTTTTCTGGGAGCCTTTTCCCTTCAGCCCCGCAAAGCTTGGCTGGATGCCTCCCTTTCAATAGCTATCTCCACAAGAACTCAGGGAGCGCCTACCAGTTCATTTTTTTTATGTTGCCAGCACACACTAAATTACTATTTTCTAGTTTGAATGCCCAGTTGTGAATGATACTTAGTTTAGGCAAGGAACGGTCAAAAGCAAGGGAAATCAAATGTTTTCTCTAGGGAAAACTAAGAGAGACCAGAAGTTAGATTTTCTGCTGTCATATGCACTAAAGTTAAGTTCTACCATCACTAAATTCTATTTTGGCTCATACTTAAATCCTAGAACATAATCCTAGAATGTAAGATATAGATTGCAGACTTCATTTTTTACATGCTGGAAAGACGACAAACCCCAAAGTTCTTGATACTGTAGCTGGTTCAAAACCTTTGTGCTGCTACTGCCTATTCCCATGTCAAACAAGATGTCAGCAGTTCTGAACATCTTGGTGTCAATGCCCAGTTGGGACCCACATACTGTACACTCTGCTACAGGAATCTCATCTAACAGATGACCCCAAGAATTTTTCATGCCCTGACAGACTCACTATGCTAAAATGACCAGCATAGGCATTTTCTGTTCATGACAGTTCTTGCTTCCAGGACTTTTAATGCATTTTATTAAATTAATTGAAAAGGTCATGTTTTAGGAATAAGATCCAACTCCTAACATAGTTGTTACTGATGTATTTGTTGCTGACCTCGTTGTCTGTAGTTTGATGCCAGAAGTGGTTTGTTCTTTAACAAAACAAGCGCCAATAAATGGAAGCATGAATTTCTGTGCAGAAGCAGAGAGGTCTGATTAATATTTGTTTGTCTGAAGAAACATATTATCTTAGATTGCAAAACAGTTTTTAAGCTCTTAAGATAATGTTTTAGGACTGGCTAAGTCATGCAAAATGAGCAGAAATATTTAAAGATTGATAAGAATTTTGATGATCTGAGGTTTAGACACTTAAAATTATATTAAAGGCTGACATCTGAAAAATTAATCTAGAATTTGCATTGTTTTCCTGATGCCATATTAAGAGTCTGGACTACAAATCCTCTTGCACAGAAAGCTTGAGAGATATCGAAAAATCTCATTGACACCCTTATCAGAAGAAGTGAAAAATACCAAGTTAACATGGTTTGTTATTAGGGAAAATTGCTTAAAAGCAGGAATTCTCAATTATCAATTGAGACTCAAATCAAATCAAAATCAAATTCTCAATTCTCAATTCTTCTCAATTTTAGATGTTGATCTTTACATGGAAAAATGCTTAGAGAAATATTAATCAGATCTAAATTAAAAAGAACTTACAGACCATCTGCTAAAAGTTCTTTATTAATTCTTTATCCTGTACAGAGAATCTCTACAAATTTCTCCTGCAGACAGGAAAAGTCAGATCTGAACCTGTCACTATTACACCAAGTACTAAAACTTCAAGGGAAACGGGTTGTGCTCTGCCCCATCCCCAGCAGAAGGCTCATTAGGTACACTGGGACGTTGGTGCCCTCTGGTATGAGCAATTGTACTTTATTGGGCAAGAACCCAGTCTCCCTCTTTTGCCTAGCAGAATCCAGATGTAGGATTCAGCAATAACTTTAAGCAAGAACAGATGTGTTGGAGCATAGTAAAATAAGTTTCCCTTTCCAGAGCAACAGCAGCAGAAGCATTTGTAACAGTAGTAGATCCTATTTTTCTACAGATTGTTGGGGGGTGTCAGGCTAGCTGCTTGCCTGTTAATCTCTCATAATTTTGCAGTTTACAGAAGCTAATCCTATAATTCTTCTGCCAGAACTGTACTCTTGGCTTTTCTAAGATAAACTATGCCAACCAAGTTGATAAGAAACACTGATGGGTCAACAGCTACCCCATTTATTTTGTAAAAAAAATCCAGACTTTTGTAGAATAACCTTTACAGAACCAATGTCTAAAGCTGAGGGGGTGCAAAGAAATTAAAAATTATTTTAGTGCTCTAGTGAGGGACTTACTTTACAACATCTGTTTTCTAATCCATTTTTTCTTTTTTACTAGAAATAGTTAATGCTCTAAGGTATTTTTCTGTCAATGTTAGAAGGAGTCTTTCTCAATTAAATAAGAAAACACTAACAAAAAATACCTAATTTACCCTATTAAGGCAAAATCTGTCCTTACTTAATGCTCTGGCTTGTGGAATTATTTTGACACTTCAAAAAATCATCTTCAATCTGAGATCCATATGTACTTGTAACATCCAACAGCACAAAATAAAACAATAGTTTCTTTCCCTTTGATAATTTATAGTCTTTGTAAGTGGTTAAAATGGTTTTAAAGTTTTTCCATCATTCAAATGAAATTTTGATTCATACTGACTGATCAACTCTTGTGTTCCCCCTTCAAAGCAAAAACAGCCAGACCAGTTTTTAATTTGGTGCAATAAATATTTTAGAAATTTTTTTTTACGTAAGAACAAAGTTTCTTAACCTACATTGAAGACTTAATTATCATAACAAGTTTCTATAGGCAACCTTTGAATAAAATTCAAGGCTTCACTAACTTCATACTATATTTTCCATGCTGCTCTCCATAATAAGGAATGAATCACAAAAAGCCCTCCACTCAGTATTAGCAACACACATGTATCTCCACAAAACTTTAATTCTAGTTTAGTACTAAATGCCTCTTGGAGATACCCAACTAACTATGAAAGACAGCAGATGCAGGACAGATTACCAGAAACATCTCAAAAAAAGGAGTTGGTTTTCATCATGTGAAGGAAGGGAGTCCATTCCAGAAATTGTAATTGCCATGACTAGAAATGGCTTCCTGTAAGGCATGAGCCATATACAACTTAAGGAATTCCTCTGACTCTGAAGTCACACTACTTGGAGGAAGTTTCATATATTAACCATTCCATATATGAACTAAGTCTATGTGTTAAGCAGTCCAAAAAATTACTGTACAAATTGATAAACATAATGTAAAGCATTAAAATTAGCATAGCCCAATGAGTAGAGCATACACTACCAATTTTTTCCTTGAGACAGGTTATTTTTTTTTTCATGCTTACTCATCAGGAAAGACTATTTGCCCTCTGGAACAACTCATCAAGGATATCTATAGAACACTCTGAAAACAAAAACATTTAAAATGAATGTTCTTCGTGATTTAAACTGATGCCTCTGACTAATGAACAAAGTAATTGGGTTTATTTATCTAAACCAATCCTATCTTGCTCAATAATGGGAATGACATTGTTCACAATTGATTAGGACTCCCTTCCTGAAAATTGTTATATAAGAAAAACTGTCCAGAGAAAGTTACTTGATTTTTCTTCCATAAGCTTTCCCTTACTTCAACACTGCAAAGAATTTTTCAAATTAATGTTTTGTTCTGAGTATAAGACAATCATTTTAACCAATATTAATTGGAATAACTTCCTTGAAGATAAAGATTATCTGAAAAAAAGTATATTCCATGGATCTCCATTTGTCAAATGAGATTTCCTTCTTAAATCACAGAGACTGTAACATTAAAATGAAAGCAACTTCTACTCTTAATAGGGATAATCCTTATCTTACACATGGGGTGACATGAATGTTTTTTATCTGTATTTTTATAAGAATAATTTAATTTTGAAACTGTGTTCAAAATACATTAATACTTTGAGCTCATAAGATTTTTTCTTTTTAATCAGACTACTCCAGTTGAATAAGAATTCAGAGTGATAAACTGCTTGGGTTGAGGAAAAAAACCAATAGGCAGACACTGTCTTCCCTTGGGTTAAAATTAATATTAACTATCTTCTGTTTTTCACTAAATATACTTTAAATACTAAATACATTGAGATTTTTTTTCTAACTAATAAATAATTTTGTTGTATCAAAAAACAGGATGTCATTATATTTTCTTATGTTGGATTGTTCTTTGGTTGCATCGTCAAAAAACCCAAAATATGTAGCTACAAAGACGTATTTTTGGCTTTAATCTGAAAATGTGGACAGTTTGTCCAATGACAGTTCCTTAATGTTGTTTTATCATTGTTATCATTAGTAAATCCAAACAGCAGCATAACATAGTTAGAATAGGAATTTTGTTGCAGAACAGCAGTGCAGATGGAACCATTTCACTGTGCTGTGGAATGCAACATTTTTGATTATGACAAGTTTGCCAGTTTTAACTAACGACAGCATCTTAAGTCTTCTAATATATATTTAATGAAATTTAACTTTAATTGTGTAGTAATGCCAAAACCCCACCTTCTGAAAAATAGCAAGCATGAGCTGACACAACAATTTTAAGTTTAGGAGCAATCACATGTCCTTCTTTGACACTCATCCTTTTCCTTTGTCAAGAAAAAGGAAATCTTCATATAAAGGGATCAAATAACTTCCCAAATGATAGGATCCTCCTTGGTCCATCAGCAAAACTGAACTAGGAATGCAACTGGATAGAACTGTTTTAACTGTTGGCCTGCGTCTCAGTGTATTTCCTCTTCAAGTAAACAGGATAATGAAAAAATCACGCAACATAACCACAACAGCTGTACCAAAATAAACCAACCCAACCGTCTTCTCCACTGACTGGCAAAATGTCTTACCAAGGTTACAGTGGCTGTATCCTGAGATTCATAAACTAATCTCCATCTGCACTCCTTCAAGTGTGTTTTAACCCACCTATGTGTTTCTAACACATTATTTGATAGTGAAAAGGGGAAAATTGGTAGAGGATCATCGAAGGACTCAGATGTAGATTTCAGCTGCAGTATTCAGTTTGCTCTATTAGCAAGAATGGGAGCATTATTGTACAAATGCATTTTGTACCATTTGTTTAGCTACTTAAAACCATTTATTAAATATTCTCGCAATGTATCACAGTGATAAGTTATAAATACAACTGCAGCTCACACCAAAATAGTTTAAAAAACAACATGAGAGGAAGCGGTGCTGGGTTGCACGGCATGTATTCCTTAGGACAGGACATCTTGCAGTGTGACTGCAGAAGGAATTATCCCTGTGACCCAACACTGTGCATTAGGAACCGCTAATGGAAAAGGGAACTGTCAGTGAGAAGTGGAAATCAGACTGAAGCAGAGTTCAAGGACTTTCTTTTGCAAAGACAGAAAGAAGCTTTGACTGCATGGAGCAGTTCTGCCAAATCTGGAGCAATTTCTTGGTTTGTTGTATCTGCTTTACACAAGTGATTTGTTTCCAGATCCCCTTAACAACAGGAAAATGAGACATGATGAAGCAGGATGAAGCCGGCAGGCCACAGGTCACTCTTTTCTAACCAAAAAGAGCATGAAGGGAAAAAAGAAAAAAAAAGGCTATGGTCATTTCAAAAACCACATCTCACACAGACAGACCACTGAAGTAACTGTTATGTAAGTTACTCAGCTGAATATAGCATATCTTGTCAGTAGTGTCCAGACATTATTTTTTCTCTCTGTTGAAAGCAGTATTACCCTGCAGATTCAATAACATGGTTTATGACTGGGAGGTACTCTAATGGGAAACATGGAAGACCAAAGACGGCAGAAGGATAGGAAGCAGAAGACAGCTAGGGCAGGCCAAGAGGTAAAACAGAAGTGTTCTGTCTGCAGGTGGGGGAATATGTAGAAAGAAAGTCTTCTTCTTCTCTTAGTTTTCCTCCAACTTACACAAAAACCCCAAAGTCTTATTTCAGCACACTGGCCTGCTTGTTCACAACTGCATCATCACTAAACTTTAAAATCTCTGTACCACCAGTTTAAGTGTTTTCAGACTGAACTTACCTGAAAGTCTTGATCATCAATTCCAAACCTCTCTCTCAGATTACGGAAAACCATTGGACAATATTCTTTAAATTTGAAATGACTTGGCATGTTTTCTCTGAAAGAATATAAAACCAAATCAACTTAATTCATGTGCATATATAACAAGTATCTCTAAAGAATTCTGTCTCAATTCTGTTCATAGAAAGCAGAGGATAAGGAGATTTACCATCTCCCTTCTAATGCTTTCTTTTTTCAAAGAGATTTGGTCTTGTTTTGTTATTTTCTTCATCTTCACAATGTTTAATAAATGTATACACATTTATTAACTTAGCTATTAGCTAAGGAGCTACAACATAAGGATGAAATAAACACAAACCATATTTTGACAACTTTGAAACATGGACTCAAAAGCAGAAAAGAATGCTTTCCCATTGCCCTAAACTTACTTCAAGGGTGAAATCTTAGATTGGATTACACAATAATTACTGTACCATCTGTGACACCAAAATGTATTGACAGTGCCAAAGCTTTGAGAAAATTTAACTCATTCAATACATAACTAATGTTAATACCCTAGTGTTAATTTTAGACTTATACAAAAGCAGAATATATTCTTGAATAAAATTCAGGTTATACATAAACAAGCATTAATAGTTTTGTATGTCTGTACATACTGCTTATGGTGGATTTATTTTTAAAAGACATAGATATTACATGAAATGACCTTAATACTTTTGAAGCTTCTATATGATTGGTACAGCTTTCTGTTATGGAATATAAAAAGCTGAACACTATTCACATTTGATATATGCTTTAGATTCTCATTCTTATTCAAATATTACAGTTAATAAAAAGTACATGTGCATGAATTTATGTTTTTAAAAATATCCAAATAAAAACTTGTATCAGCCATAAATAATCACACCAAGAAAGGATCACCTTCAATATCTAAGATACTCATAAGGCAATAATAAACCATATGGAGGAAAAATTCTACCCAGCATCCTTTGCTGTTGCTTTTTAGAACAGCACAGATGGTTATGTTTATCGCAGGATTAACTTAATCATCAAAACTTCAGTCCCATGCACTGAAAAATAACAGAGTTCATAGTACTTCATAAAAATATCACTGCCACTATCCACTTCCACACAAAATTGTTACTTGTACTTACTTGTTGAAAAGGTGATTGTCCACCTTTATCTTTGAGTATGCTTTGAAATCATCTGGCATCAACATAACAGGGATTTGAACATGGCTCAGTTCATTGATCTAGAGAAAACACAATATATTTATTTGCTGATGTCTCTGCAAAGATGCTGCATATGTCTTAACTATGAAAATGTTATTCAGTCAACTATTTCTTGTCTGTCTGTCCTGGGAGCGAATGTAAGTAACAGAAGAACGCAAAAGCAGTTTTATTCTTTCCAGATTAAATGCAATCTCAAGACTGATACTTTGAAAGAGAAGAAAGACCATTCCATATTTGTACTTGTTTCAGAAAAAAAAAAAGGGCTTCAAAGCACGCTTGGAGTGTACTTTTTATGGAAGGTCAACAAGGATGCCAGCAAAATGGTCTCCTATCCTAAAATAATGTTCTTGTTTCTTCAGTTGCACAATGCTTTCCAAAGATAATTCAAATTCTGTATTTCCAATTACTATTTACCCTTGTAGCTTACACAGTAGCCTTACATGACTGTGTCTTGAACTATTTATAGAAAATAAAATGAAATTTTTCATACATGTGAATGCATACACTTTGGGTTCAATAAGCACAGCTTTATTTCTCATGGTAGTGCAGAACTCAGATGAGTTTTTCTGTCACAGTATTCAGACATTTTTTTGATTGCTCAAGTTAGACAAAGTATTTAAATAGCTGGATTTTTGCTTAGAAATAGATGGGCATGGAAGTCCTAACATTTTCCTTATTTTCTTATATTTATATGGACCATCTACTCTTTCTAGCTTTCAAATTAATATTCCAGTATTCTCCAGATTAGGATTTTTCACATATATTTGAAATCCACTTCTAACCACATCTCTGTGATAAAATGTAGACAACTTTACCATGACCTAGTTTGTAGGCATGTTTTTATTATTGCATGTATTAATCTACCCTTACTTTAGTAAAATTTAACTAAATCATGATAAATAAAAGAGAATTGTTAGCTTGCAGTGGTGCTTCCAAACCAGGAACGAGATACTCATTACAACAACAGTCACCAAATACCCATAACATACATTTTACCTGTGTTCTCACAGTACTGTACACCCTGGTCACACATCTCGATTTACCCAGTCAAATGTTTTTGCTCATGCAAAGCACATTCTGCTTCAGCAGTTTTCTACAGGGGTTAGAGGGAAATCCCACTCTATATGAATACTAATGCACACTGGGACTCTCGGCTCTCAGCACTGCTTATCCACCACTGTTTTCCAACTAGGAAGCTGTTAGTTGCCTTTAAATGCTATTTTCTTCCAGAGAGGCTTTTTGAGAAACCTTCACTGAAGCAGCCTTAGGTTATAAATACAGGAGGAAAAAAATGCACTCCCTGCAAGTATGACCTTTTGCAGAACTGAAGTTAAACAAAGTAAGAAAACAGTGAGGAGCCTTTTAGCTCTTAAGCAGAGGAAAGAAACCAACACAGGCAGGTCAGATGTCCTTGTTACTTTTCAGTATTTTAAAGTCCCAGTAATGTTCCCTGTCATATCTCATTTTTATTATTCAGATCTTTGCAGTCTACATGAAAACTGATTAAATCAGTTGAATTTACTTTAAAAAATGCTTCTTAGGAAATCCCTGAAAAGCTCTAGATAGAGGTCTGGCAGCTACTTAGCAGAATGGAGAAAGGAAATAGATATCTGGAATGAGCTGAGTGTGCTCTGTTCCCTGGAGTTGTAGGGAGAATGCTCTTTTCTCCTTCCAAAGGGAGAGAAAGAAGAAACTCCAGTAAATTTTTGAAAATACAGCTGAACAAACCTAATAAATCACAATGACACCTCATTAAATACAACATAACATAACAAAACACTGATCGAAAATCACTACATCCAACATACATGCTCTTTACTGAAGTTGATACTGCTGCACATCAATCTCACCCTGAAACCACAGAGTGGTTCATGAGTCTGCAGAACTAGTGTAGCTGCTGCTGTACAAATAAAAGTAGGGACATGTAACTATATTACGCAGAGATATGAAACTTTAGATTTGCTTATACAGAATTACCTTCTCTTTTAGATTGCCAGATCATACAACAAATTCCACACTGGAACGAAAGCCAGCAGAAATCTACATGTATATACATTCCAGACAAAAGTGATCCCAAGAACACCTTCTGCTGAATACTGTCAAAAATGCTGAATTCAAACATCTTCAACTATCTACAAACAAAAGAAAGTTTGCTTTCAAATTTACATGTTAGATTATCAAAACTGCATTGATCAAATTTTCACATACATTTGCTTTCTTAAATTGCTCATGTAAATTTTCTCTACATACATCTATAGATTTGCTTTCATGTTGTGAATACTTAAATTTGTGCTACAATGGCACAGTTTTACTTGTACCTGTAGGCCTTACAAGCATCATCTGCACAGCAAAATAACAAAGCCAAATGTGTTTGTATGTGCACACTTTTGAGATTCATCTATTTTAAGCAAAAATTCCAAAATACTTCTAAGAAGTTCCAATAAGATCTAAATGCACACTCCCCCCATTCCCCAATCAGGGAGAAAACTGCAGACTAACAGAATGTTTGGGGTTTGTTTGGTTTGGTTTTTTTTTCCCAGGGGTGCTGGTTTCTGATTTTTGGGGGCTTCTTTTTGTTTGTTTGTGGTTTTGTTTGGTTTTGTGGGGGTTTGTTTTGATTTTTTGAGATTCGTCCAACTCCGAGATATGCAAAAGTAATTTCTCTAATATTTTAGGGAACTCCTCTCTAGCAGAATAGGAAAATAAAAAAGCAGGTGATGAACACACAGTAGAAACGACCTTTGGCATAGCACACCAGCCGAGTAATGGTATGTCCCAGTGGCACAGGCCATTAATTAATTTAAACCTTTCAAGTATGGTTCTTTGTGCAATAGTACATTTTTCGGACAGATTTGATGAGGCCAGACTGGAAAATGCACACAAGACAGAATGGAATACCCGTGTCATTAGATCTTGGTGGAAACTGGAACCACATTGGGGGGAGAGGGAGGGAGAAGAAACAATATCCAAAACTCCCCCACAAACAGCTCTTGAAAAGCTAAAAGGAAAGGGAAAGGTCAGAGGGATCAATTCTCTGCCATCACTGTGCGAGTAACAGTCACATCTGAAAGACACTAAATATGAAACGTAAAGAAAACATTTTGAGCCCCCCAACTTATCTCAGATGCAAATTTTGCTTCTTTTTGTCTGTGTTTGAAAGTCAAGCACAAGAGAAAACACATTAAGATGCACGCGATACCTTTGACAAATACTATGCGCATCTCTTGCGTTACCCATTAAATACAGGCAGCTCCCTTAGCAATAGCAAATGAGATGCGCCTGTGAGGATGAAAGTTCATCCAATTACAACAGAAACTGTGTTACAATAGCCGTAATAATTACATAAGAAATAGCCATTTTCCTCTAAGGAGTGCTTTTGAATGTAATAAAATCATAAGCAAGAAACAATTTCCTGCAAGATAATGGCGGAGAGTAAATGAAGCAAAAAGAGCTCACTGGACAGAGGACGGACTTGTTGCTGAGGGCTCAGGATCAAACATTCATTTAAAAATTATATGAGAATCCAAATGCATAGCATCTCCATAATAAATGTATGTGCATCATATTGAGAAGAAAAGTTCCTCTAGTCCTGCAACCTATGTCCTTTAACTGCCTTGAATTATTGTTGCCAATGAAAAATTTTGCTAAAGTTTGTCTTGCTATTTGAAACAGACAATGCTTGCTGTATCTTTGAAGAATTTAAATCTCATATAATAGTCTTAGAGAATGTTGTTTTAAATATGAACGACTAAGATTTTAGTTGCACGGTAACCATGCATATTATGTATAAATACCTCACGTGTATTAATAACGCTTGTAAACTCATGCACACAAGATAATTAATAAGTGACTCAGAAACCTCTCTTTAAGTAGTTAATTCAAATTATCTTTTGTAATATTAGTATAAACCCAGGTGGTTATGCGAGATGGAAACAACAACTTGCAAGCTTTAAGGTAGAAGAATTTTAAAAGCCTTAAGACTGGTATCGCCTCTTTAAACATATGGTAGAAAAAATTGTGGCAGTAGGGATCTGCCCAGAGTAGTGGCTTGGTCATGGTAGGTGGGAGGGGGCTGAAGCAAAAGGAAGCTTTCAGGCAAAAAAACGACTGATTGCAACTCATTTTGCTCCTGCAGGTTTAGGATTGAATTCACACTGTCAGGAAAACAGAGGTTGTAATTAAACTGCAAATAAGGGAATAATAAAAGCCTACTGGACATTGAATAAATAGTAAGACTCAGCTGGTAATGATTCCGAAATTAGCACACAGAGAGGTGTTCCCACAAAGCCATTTTCATATTGGTGACATTTCAAATAAGCTTCTCTAATTCATATGATTTGAAATCAAGCAATGAATATATCATAAATTGTTAGGCATTATTAACGGCCCTTATTTAATTCAGATACATTCACCCTAAACACCACATTACTAGGGCAATGCTTAATTAAGCATTAGTTTTCATTCTGTCAGAACATAAGCAGCAATAAATTGCTTGTATGCAAAGCAGACAATGAGATATTTAAGCAGCATATAATAAAGGCAATTTACAGCATATACTGCATGTTTAGTTAGGAGTCAGGACAATGATCCTGTTCTCCAACAGATATGAGCTGATGCCTATTGCTACAATGCTACAGCAAGAAACCTGTGTAACACATTACAGCTGGTATTATTCATTAAAAAAACCCCAACCAACCAACCAACTATAAAATAAAAATCAAAGAAGCCATGTACGATGTCCCAAATTTCATCCCAAGCACATCACAAATCACACTCAGACTACTTAGCAATGCCTAGTTGCTCCTTTTGAAATTCCCTTCCTATTTAAAGCCTTCATTCTGTACAGGGTTCCTTGCATTTCATAGTACAGCTTTAGTATACAGCATAGATACTGTTTCCTTTTAATTTAACATATCAGCCAGGCAGATTCGCTGAAACCATGGAGGGATGAGGTGTTTTCACACCAAACAGCTTGATAAAACATCTCAATTGCAGCTATGGCTCTTGGCAGTTTCATGCACAGGAAAATCCCTGCTGCTCCCAATGCTGGATGTAGGTGAAGTTGTGCAAGTGCTACTTTCTTTTCAGCTCTGTTTAGCTCTTTCTGTACTGAAAGTCAACTCACAGCAGTCTGATCTGCTGAGACAAACAAGCTACAACTGGCTTTGTTACTCTGAGAGAAAGTCAAGTGCATTTTTAACAAATTTGTATTTTTAAACACAGATCTTGGAACAAGTAGGACTGGTAGAGATTTCGGAAGAAAGAAATTATTGAGGTCTAAAAATAGAATTGAACTTTTAACACCACCAGCAGTTCTGAGATTTTTATGTTCATGGTTTTACTTTCTGCATCACAGTTTCTTCTTTGGCAAAGAAACTTGCACAGAAATCTGAAGAGAAAAAATATTAAACAATACTTTTCGTTCAGACACAGAGTCACCATTTTGAGCAGGCTACAAACTTTCTCAAAGGCACCGTTAATTCATTTACTGTGAGGTTAATGCTTACAAAAGCAAGCCTATGGGCTTCTAATGGATTGCTCTTACAAAACAAGGCTGCAGAATAAGAACGCAACAGAGGAAAACTGTTTAGGGTATAAAATGTCACATTTAGGAGACTGTTATCCTTCATTCTTCCGGCACCTTCTTGATAACTGAGCACCCTGCAGGTCTTACCAAACAGAGTGTTTTCTTCATTACTAAAACACAATCACCTAGAAGGTAAAGTTTCATAATCTAATTCATTCTATTGTCCCGTGAAAAGCCATTTCCAAAGCTGTTCCTACTTTGCAAGGAGTAGGGGTTTAGGTTAAAGCACAACGGCCGAGTGGTGACAGGCAGAGCTATAGGCAGGCATTTACATCCTCTCCTTCCCAGATGTGGAACACACTGCAGTATTGCTACCAGGACAGTAAACGCCTTGTGTTGAAGTATAAACTGAAAGTGAAGTGATTATTTTACAACTCTTTGAAATCTACCTTGAAGGGTCTGAAAAGGGTGGATGAGGTCAGCAGCTAATCAATTTTGTGGAAGACATTTGCCTGTTACGGGGCAAAACTATCATTTGATAAATGCCATTTGACAGTTTAAATTACACTCAAAGCTATCCTTGCAAGAGAAATAAAAGGTTAAGCTAAGTTCTGCTGTAGAGAAATAAATCAGCTCAGCAAAATACTCCTTAATTTGTTTCAAATGAGGTTTTCATCATTTCAATCACACAAATATTCATCTCTTTCCCCATCCTTCCCCCCACCCCCAAGGTAAAAAATATCTACCCATACTATTTTTTTATTAACTCCACAATGTGCTAGGAGTTTAAAAGGCATAGGAGATTTCTATATAAGTAATTTCCAGTTACCTATTCAAAATCAAGTCTTGAAATTAAAACAATTATATGACTAAGAAAAAAAGAGGGCAAAGCATTTAACTTTCTCTGAGTTTTTAGGATCATTTCAATTTAAGATGTATGAAGAGAAAAAAATCAAACCAACTTAAAAGCCCACCTAGCTGCCAGAGTAATAGGCATTGGAAGTTTTACATCCCAAAATATCTACCAGTAATTACCTGAGCATCTTTGTGTTTTTACAGTTCAGGTGATGCCTGTCATCAGATTTTTGGCTTTCAATGAAATTCAGTAATCTAATACTAGAAAAGTAGGCCCAACCAAACCAAATGTATTTCAAACTGCATAAATGTATACTTTTCCCGAAGTCCTAACCACAGAACATCTGAAATACTCTGCACAAGTATCGAATACACTTCATGGGTTTAGAAATTTTGAGAAATGAACACATCAATTACAGCTTTTACTTTTTATCAAAAACGGAGCAAGACTTTTCTGAAGTCTTATGGTCTGCCTTGGAATTAAAAAACCCGAATAAAAATAAAAAATTTCACAGTAAACCCCAGATACTTTTGTGAGACTTCTTAGCTGCTGTTTTCCACAGTAAAAGGATATGTTTGGGCAAGGAAGATCTGTAGTACATGCACCCACATGGAAAACAGGATATTGTGACACACTCGAGAAAGCTCTGAACAGGATATTGTGACATACCAAATACAGTCCCAAAACAGAGGAAAAAAAGTGGTTTTCAAAGAGCATTCAGGTTTTTTTTAAATTTGGAATATCAGGGTCCAAAATCCAAGCAAAGGGTTTTATTGGTTATCAATCCTGTTCAGACAGTTTAGAGTGACAGGGTTTAAAGAACCTATAATAAAAGCACCAAAATCACATTCCCTTCACAAATGTTTGGATGCAAGTTTTTAAGTCTTTCAACTCTCTTGGACATTTGCACAGTCTAGAATATCCAGAACAGCTGCTGTATACTGTCAGAGACAAGCGTAAAGTCACATTTCTACAGATCTGGTTAAACTTCCTGTGAGTCTGCTTACACCTTTCAATGAATGCAAAAATTAACACTTCATAATGTGCCAAATAATCAAAGGCCAAAAATAAATTAAGCAGCTCAGATATAATGTCTGCCATGATAATCCCTTGTTCTCCTAAAAAGCTAGGTCAAACATCATAGTAAGTACAAATATATTACTGAACATTAATGAAATGAAAAATAGAATACAAATGTGACTTCTTTGTAGTGGAGATTTTTGACAAGTTAAACGCTTTTTGTACCAAATGGCACAGAAAAATAAAGTGCAGTCTCAGTTCAAAAGGCAATTTTAAAGCAAGGGAAATCCTTCAGATTTGGAAGAGTTGTGATGCATGCAATACACATGAGCTCATCTTTGGTTGCTAATGCAGTGGTTAAGAAGAAAACAAGACATGACACACAAGCTCAGATAACAATTTGCAAGCTATTAGCTAGTGGGTTTGCCACAAAACTGATAAAAGAACATTTAATTTTTTGAGCAGAAATACCTTTTTGAAACTTCAATTTGTGCTGGGAAGTTGATAGACTTTGACACGATCTTTCATAGCAACAGGCATCTTCAATTATTGTTTCAAATACTGACTTAAAATACAATCACTTGTCACAAGGCCAAATAACCATCTGGACTAGATTTTTCTAATTAAAGAACAAAACCCTTATCTGGCAATAGATAAACTTTCAGTTCACTGGGCTTTGTTCTGAAAGCTTCACAAGAGAAGGACTAAAGAGAGAAAGATGCTGGAACGCACCAGGTATTTCTCAGTACACAGGGAAAGGTTTAACGAAGATGAGTTTAATTCTACATAGAAAGTAATATAAAACTCACAGATAAATGTTCTGCTGATTTTCTAAATTATCTATTTATTATGGATTCTGTAAGAAGAGTTCAACAAGGAAGAACAAAATGACTTAAAATTCACTCACAGTCTGTGAATCATGTTACTTAAATTTGGATAAAAACCCAACTCACTAACCACCCAGAAAATAAACATTAACAAGTCTATTAAATAACAGCTTTTAAGATCATATTTTTCAAGTATAACATTTCTGAACAGGAAAGATTAATCCATGCAGTTAGACATAAAATTCCAGTAAGCAGTTGAACAAATACGGAGATGCTGTAGTATTACCTGAATACTGTAACAGAGAGATGAAAATCCACAGAAAAAAATTCTCTTCAAAGAAAGGCAAAGTATAATGGGAAAAGAAACTGAAGGAACCACTTCCCAAATAACACTTGGCTGCTTAATAAAGAGAAAAGTTTTAAGAGTATCCTGGCTAAGGACAACAAACTAGGATGGCTGCAGAACAAATGTCATAAAGCAACAATTTAAGGTATCAGATGTGCTTTATTATTTTTCACATGTAATAACAAATATAGAAAAGCCCAATTTTTGGCTATTTTTACACTGGTATAATAAAGGTAATTAATTCCACATTATTACTAGTATTACTAGTAGTAGCACTAAAGAAGAAAGAAGACCAACTTGTGAACAGGCTTTAATGTGCTGTTATGCATTTCAATCTCACAAGTATGTTATTATTTAGGAAACGGTTGACTTGTGAAAAGATGACATTAAAACATGATTCCTTCCGGTAATTTCTGACTATGCATTAGGTGAAGGCTGAAGCTGTGAGGCAAATTTTCTGAAACAGCTGCAATGCCATTTGCATTATATAAATCTAATTTTAAAAGTTAATTAACTGACCAACAGTATACCAGAAGCAAGTACACAAAGGTCATACTACATGCATTTGCCCATTCCATAAAGCGGCGCAGCAATTCTCGGTAACATGGACCAACAGGGTAATTGGAGAGCACAACGGACAGAACTTGCTCTGACAGCAAGTGTAAGCCTGCAGCTAAAACCTTTTTTTTTCTTTTCCTCAACCTATATCATCCAGGAGAAGTAATAACTTTCTGTGCAGCACATGCAGCACTAGAGGTCCAAATGGGTAAGAACTGCATTTTCTCAGTCTAGAGAAATCCCTCCATTCACCTCCCTGATGCATCTTGGTTTCACCATATTCCTCTTGCATTTACCATACAATTTTTTACTTCAAAGTAGTGTAATGACTGAGGTCAGGCTAACAGGTCTGTAGTCACCTGTGAGGGTTACCAGCCTTCCACGTTTTATCAGGATGCCATCCAGACAGTTTTTGTTGCATGAAGCACTGTATGAGCTCAGTTTATAAAAATGCTATCAGAGCAAAAGCAGAAGCTGTTACTGGTCAGGACAGTGTGACAGCTCCTGGGAGGGGATATGAAAGGCCTTAAGTCCCAAGGAAACCTAAAAGAGTCCGAGCTGGGTAGCAAGCTCAGAACAGACATTTGAGTTTGTTTACGCATTATTTTAGCACTTTCCTGTCCACCTCCTGGTCACCGAGTCAGGAATCCTTACTTGTTCACTTGTTCTTATATGTACAGTTTCTAAACACGCATTAATCATCCCTTCTCACAGACATTAATTCAGGTATATACTCTGCAGCTACTGGCTACTGAAGCAATGAGTTTATGTGCCAGTTGTTCAGTGTTTGGGAAAGAACAGTATCCTGGTGTGGTTATAACAAGGCAAGTTTTGCTTCTGCTCTGGATATCCTCTCTCCTCACAGAATCCTAATTTATTTTGGCAGTAACGCTATATACAAAATTTCATGAATTTATTATCATTACTTATGAGATATTAACTGCCCAGATATAACAACTGCAATGTTCATTTTGCTGCAGGTGAAGTATTTAAATTACTGTACAGTATTTTATGCCCACAGAGAGCCTACCCAACCCAGCAGAAGAAGAGAGGAGTAAGGGATGGGTGCAGTGGAGCTGCCAGGGGCTCACCAGCTCCCAAGTCCCATCACCCTCCTAGTCCAATAAAATTGGGAGTTGAGATGATTATACAACTCAAGGTAAACATCTTTTTTTATCCTTTGATACCAAATAAAATATAATTTGTTAAAAGCAACATAATGTAATTGCACGACCTTTTCCCTCAGTTTACGGGTCAGAACTTTGCTACCAGAGGATTTCATGAGCTTAGGGGGACAATAGGACACGTTCAATAGGCAAGATGACATAAATCCGCTTTCTATTTTTATTTCTTATAGCCCAAAAATAAAAAGCAACTCCAGTGGTTTTAGTGCTGTTAATCTGAACATGCACTGGTGTCACAGTGCCTCTGAAAGGAGATCAAACTTCGTCATTCAGTAAGCACAGCGACAGCAAAACATTGCCTTTACTGTAAAGATAAAGACAAAACCAAACTGTAATGATAAGAAGTTTTCTGTAGCAGTTTCTACTACACTACACATGGTAACACTGCTCCAAAATCCAGTCAAAAAGCATTTCCCATGATGAGGTAGCTGGTTCCAGTATTTGATCAGCTGTCACTCATTTCCTCCCCTGGACTCAGGAATCACATTTCCAAGACTCAGAGAGCAGAACCAGCCCACAGAAACTCTCTCTCATCACTGACATTTGACTGAGGTTAGGTACTGCTGACGAACAGTATGAGAAAGGAAATCTAGCTTTTTGATTACTTCCATATTTGAAAATCCGAATTAAAAACATTTAATAGATTTAATTTATCCCTTAGGCAAGAATTTCATATACATACATACATATTTTACATATACACATAAATAATTTAATAAAAAAAAACCCTGAGCTATCAACACACATTTTCAACCATTAATGCTAATCTGAACACAGGAAATTCTCCAATGGAAATTAAAAAAAAAAAAAAACTATATAAAAAGTTAAGAGTTCTGAATAATGCCCCCACAGTGAGCACTACATTGCATTTTTGAAGAGCTGAAGTCACGTGGTATCAAGCCAAGCAATATTTTTGGGACCAGAGGCAGGAGCAGACTGCCTGCACAGTACAAGGGCTGGTTAACTCAACTCACAGCTGCTTTGCATCACCGCACCAGCACAGGCGATCTGGAATGTGCACCCTCATGCCCTCCACGTTCCTCTGCGCACACATACTCATTTTTCCATTTTCAGTCTTTCTAAGAAATATTTTCTGAAAAACAGTGTTACAAAGGAAATACTGCCCTTAGTTTTCATTTGAATATGAAGAACTGAAAAGCATATTTAATTTTTTTTTTTTTTTTGAAAGAGAAACTTACAGTAAAAGCTACTGCAATTTTTCTCCAGGAAACCGAGACCACAAGCTGTCATACTTTGTAAAATACATCATAAGATGAGAAGTAACAGTAAATTGTACTAATGACAAGACAGCCACTGATTTCTACTGTTAGTTAATTTATACAGCAGCAGAAAGGTGGAGTAGCTTCAGGGTCAGGTGTGAGGTGGTGGCCCTCCAAGCCACCAGGAATCAGAGAGAAGTTCACAGGCACAAGCTAAGGACTGTGCTTGTCGCTTTTAATCCATCAGAAAGCATACAAAACCCAGGATGGATTTAAAAGTATCTACTTCAAGCTTGTAAGCTCAGCGTTTTTTTTCTTGTACTTAATATCCCCCCCCCCATTATTTATAAAAGCATTTATAATTTTGTACAAATTTGACTGAAAATGCACAGTTAATAGTGGGGTACTTTTCCAGGAAATCTAGAAGATAGACCTCTATCTAGTTACAACAAAGGACTTAAGAGGAAAACAGGTTCAATGAGCCACAGGTGCTTTCAGAAAAACATAGAGAGGACCAAGCTTCAAACAAGACAGTGTTGCCACCATCACCCCCAGAAGCAACACTTCTATCTTCCCCATTTTTGCCTGCTTTGGTACCAAAATTTTTCCTCTTCTGACCTACATGAGTGTGTGGTTGGTTGTGTGATAAACCAGAGCTAAAACCCAAACTAAACCTGCCATAAAAGGATTTTTGCTCATTTGGATGACTTGCCAAACCTGCTCACTGCAAGGACGCAGGGGAGTGAAGGCAGCAGAGAAATGCTACCTTCTGCAATTCCTTTAGTGTTTGGACTGCCTTAAGTGTTTGGACTATGAGCTAAAGCCCCTCAAATGGGGAGTGCTGCCTGCAGTCTTGGATGTGATTATTACAAAGTGAATAAAAATTCGTCCAAAAAAAGTAATTTTGAAATTTAAATGAAGTTTTAACTTCAGTGCTTGTAAAACACATCACAAAATGAGAAATAACAGTAATCAGCACTAATGACCGAACTTCCTGCACACGAACCGATTTTGACATTTCTTTTTGCTGCCAACATTTAAGTACTTAAAAAATCTCAGAGTTCACGGAACTGCAAAACCCGCTTTGGGTAACCAATTTGTTTTCAGGTGCAGGCAGAATATTTTCTTCATTTCAGCTAACAGAGTTGAACAGATAGGTCATTCAGAGTTGAGAAACCAACCAGGAGTCAAAAAAGCAAAAAATACTTGTTTTCCTTTTCTGGCTCCCTAATTAGAAAATGTTTTGGAAGATGAGATCTACTTTAGAAATTTGAAGGCATGTTTGTGAATTGAACTGATTATAGTCTTCAGATAATATTTCCTTTGTTTAAAAAAATATTACGATATCAAGTATATGTAACTTGGTTTGATTAACTTATTTTCCACTTTGTGTATCCAGGATATTTAAGGTTGCTTTATTTAACTTAGGAAAAAGAATGCTGGTTTAGTGCATTGCTTCTCAATTTATCAGATGGAGCTTGACAAAGAATATTTAAAAAAGGATCTCTGTTAAAAAACAAACCCTTGCCTGCCAGCCCACTGTCAAGAATCTTCAGAGATGGGCATACAGTGGACCTTCCTACTTCAAGACAGTACTGACTTCATTAAATGTAAAACAGAATTAAAATGAGATACATCAACAAAAATCAGTTGATTATCAATTTAAGCTTCATTTAAATTTAAACTTCTGTTTAAAATTCACTACAGTCTTCTGCCTCAGCTCTGTCGCTCACTTAAGGAGAGCCTTGTTTGACGTGTTTTTTATCTCATGCTACCTTTTGGAACCTGAATGGATGAGATTTCTCTAATTCCCAAGCAAATAGAATTGCATTTTTTCACAGCAAGGATATCTACAATTGCTAAGCAGTCATCAAGAAAATGGAATAATCCTCAACACTTGGCTAAGAACTGCCACACCTAAGCATCAACAAAACCGAAAAAGTACACGTTATTTAAAAGAAAAGCATTAGATTTCTTTTTGTCTTAAAATATTTTCCTTCTTTAATTCAAGTCTGTAATGACAGGTTTTCAACATTTACACATCTTTACCAGATAAATTTACTGCCTCAATACAAAAGAAAACTCATAACAAATTTTATATATTTATCAAATACAAACCAGAAATATCCTATCTTGGACACCCACCTATAAGAAAAAAATACATTTACTGCAGTGACTCTAAGTATAAAAAGAAAAACTTAAGTCTAGGTTTGTAGAACTTCAAAGTTTGAAGCAACCAACAAATAGTGAAGAACACTATCTCTGCCTAGGCTTACAGTTGCAGTTATGTATGACCATAAATAAACTCTTTATCAGTCAACAAACTTTATATCACAAATATATCACAAATCTGAAATTTGAATTCAAGCGGCAGTGCAACCAAAAGCTCTGCTGAACTCTTCAGCTAGGAAGTTTATCTTTCCAATTCTCATCTCTGCTTTCCTTATGCTGAAGACATCTTTGCAGGCTTCAAACATAGGAAGGCTGCCAGCACTGCAAGGACGTCTTCTTGTTTTCAGGCTTTCTGTATTGTCTCCCTCCCACTTCTACTGCCTAGTAGTAGATAAGTCCAGAAGGCAAGACAGATCAACTAAAGCCAATTTTGAGGAGAGCTGCACTTGGCAGAATACAAGAATGTGTTGTTTTTCTAGGGTCATAATCCATGGGAAAAAAAAAAAGAAAAAAAAAATAGGTAAAAAAGAAATGTTTTGGACCACAGTGTGTAAACTTAATGGGATAAAGATGACTCATACAGCCCTGGCTGGTTCAAGTGACCTCAAATACTAACACAGATACCATCAAAGAAAACACTAAATAAATACACATTCTAAAATAACATACCATCTATCTGCCAGTGCTAAGAATAGCCTTGTACTAATCTCTTAAAATACTGAATGATGGATAAACAGATGCTGTCATACTGTGATCTCTCTAACTGTAGCACTGATTGCGCTTACCAGACACAGGACTGAAAGATCTACAAGCAAGAATAAGTATTTTGTTCCGTATTTGTTCCACTGCCTAAGAGGAAATGTCCTCCATTTCCTCCAACACAAGGGCCCCTGAGCATCACCTGCTGTGCAAATAGGCTCTAGAGGGGCCCATATGTAGGTATTCACAAAGAATTGAGATAATTTATCCCTCTCTGTAGAAGCAAAGGTTTTGTTTCTCAGTGACTCCTTAATGAAATAAAACATGTTAAAGAGAACATGACTAGTTCTGATGAATCCCACAAGGAAAGCAGCCAAATTTCCTTGACAGTAAGGTGGAATTAAGGACTGGTACCAGCCAGGATGGCATTTGAGTTACTTCTTTTGAAGTTTTAGTACATGTGAAAATTGTATATAAAGAATACTGTATTCTCATATTATTTTACTTTTGTCTACCATCTGAAAATTATTAGTTTTATTCAGGTTGTAATGTAGTTAGAGCTAGCTCTGCACTTGATAGTGTCACCAGTAAACCACAAAATGAGTCTAATTTATGCCAGCAAAAAGTTACACTTCTGCCATTGTAGCTTATTTCATCTCACGAGAGCCAGAGACATTGGTACAAGCTGTTTTGGAAGGAGTGCTTTCACAAGCAAATTGAAAACACAGAACAGCTCTTGTCTATCAACTCTGCTTGTGCACCTGGGTCTTCTGCACCCAGCCTTCCATGTATTTTTGGGTGCCTACTTCAGAGTACTCCTCGCCTGGATTTCAGGAACATCCAAGTTAAACAGCTCCCACTGAACTGTGTTCAATTTTGGAAAGTCTGTGCTTCCAAGAATTAGCTAGATGATGTTTCTGACTGAGGTTTGAACATGAAGAAAAACCTTACCAGCAGAGATTTATTTAAGTCATTTTTCAAACTGAAGTAGCATTAATTGTCATTGAGATCTCTCTTAAGTTACAGTCAAAATAAAAATCCACAACAGATATAAATAAGCTAGCATTAAATGATGAATTTACTGTTGACTACTGGTACTGTGCAAGACATGTTTTTTCTATAAAATATATGGCTCTTACAGCCCAAGAAAGTAATTAAAGGCCAGTGACATAAAACAGGAACAACCTGAACTTTAGAAAGTTTAGAACTTTAGAATTTTCCTATTTAAAGAATCTCCTGATAGAGCAAATAGTGGAGAGTGATATGAAAATAACTGTTGTCCAATTTCCCTTTCAGAACCTCTAACCCACAAACTGTCATCAGCTTTAAGCTTTCTTTGTTTTCGAAAAAAAGGAACGATTTTTTAAACTAGTATCACTGCAATAACTCTCTTTCAGCTCCTGAGACCATCTCAGCATACCAAACATTTCAGCTCTGTTTTAATGAGTGCCCTGAAGAAAGTAAAAGGTCCAGCCCACAAGGAGGACTTAAGGCTCCACTCAGAGAGAAATGTATTTGCAGTAAAATTATTGAAATGCCTATGTGGCTCTTTAACGGCATCTAGCCCATCTTTATACAATTGATCATTTTAATATTTTTTGTAGCAGACTCTTTGAAAGGAGGGTGCTTAAAGAAAAACTGTTTCTGAGCTCACAAATTACTGGCTTTGTTGTTTTATAGAACCTTGGGAAAAACACAAGTTTAATTTATCCTTAAAGCATGCACTTTGTTGTTAACACCTTAAAAGTATGTTGGAGGCATTTGGTGCAATAAAGAGGAAAATAATATTTAAAACATTAAGTAGATTGTTTCAACAAAGAAAAATTATGTAAGTTGCTTTTTACCTTACTAAGACTTACAGATTGCCTTCT
This sequence comes from Manacus vitellinus, assembly GCF_001715985.3. Lineage (NCBI taxonomy): Eukaryota > Metazoa > Chordata > Aves > Passeriformes > Pipridae > Manacus > Manacus vitellinus. The sequence goes on from NW_021940535.1 coordinate 37,786,543, forward strand.
TTCCTTATGCTACTAATGTATCTGAGTAGCAGGCTGAATTTGGCCACAAAGTGCTTTTTAACAGTACGCTTAAGTGCCCTGCTTACATTAACGCCTCCGGGCAAGCAGTAAAACCACAAGCAAATCTGGCATTCACTAGCTGAGGTGGAGGCACTTCCAAAGTGGTTTACTTGGGTGTTTTTACTAAAAAAAGAAACACCCCACACCCAAAACAACAGCAAGACACTTCACTAGCATCTACGTACCGGTCAGACCAGTTGCTTTTTCAGTTACTATCAAACATTTTCCATTCACAAGTGTAAATTAAATCCAAGATCCAACCTGCCAGAGGTTGTTACTAGCTGACAGCTATACTGTGACCATGAAGTGCCTGAAGTGTTCACACCAAGTTAAGTTAGCATCCTCTTAACCTCCTGTCTTCTTTATCCACTCCAAAATCAGCCTTTAATACTCCTGATTTACAGGAAATACAGAAAACACCTACAAATTTCTCACTTGCTTCACTTTCCTTCCTCTATCCTCCTTTAACAAACTTTCGTCTTCCCCAGGTAGAAATTACATCATTGAAGGATTTAACTGTAGTCTCCCTTAAGATTCAATGCCATAATTAAAGTTGTAAGTAATTTCTGCAACCATTAATTGAGCAAAATTCAACTGACCATGGAAATAACATGAGATGAGGCATAAGGCTCAGGGTACTTATCATGGTGGAGATCTAGTCAACAATAAACTGAGTCCAGAATGATATTGTCATGGTGAAGTGTTTAAAACAAGCCATAAGATGTTATGCCCCTAAAGCAGAGAAAGGGGCGCTTCAATTCCAAGTGGAGTTGAATGTGACTAGTTCAGCTCTAGACATCTGCTACTGTAGAAGCACAGAGGATTTCACTTATCATTCCTTTGCTACTCTGCTATTCAAATATTTGCAAAGCACCTACTTACTGGGAACTATTATGTAGTATGAACAATTTTTGGAGACCAAGGATAAAGACTGTTGACTCTTATGCAAAATACATTTTACCTCGCAGAGAATATAAATACAGACAGTCACACGAGCAAACAGCAAAGCGGACATGCAAAGGTGCCAGGAGAAAAAACTCAAACCAGAACAAGCAAAAGGCCTGTGAGCAGCTGCTCTTTTTGCAAAGACTAGACCTGTGCAAGCGCTTTGAACTAATAGCAATTCTCACTGCAGGCTGAGGAGGGGGAAGAGAAGGAAGGAAGAAGATGAAAAAGTAAAAAGCCTTAGTTTTGGTTTCTTAATCTTCATTTGATGTGATTTTTATACATAAGCATGTGTCTTGTCAACACCTTTGAACATGAAATATGCAGTGCTATTGACAAAAAATATTTTCCTGGTTTCAAGTCTACATCTGAATTATTAGTCATTTACATTGTAACTAGCTGAAGATCTGTTCTCTTTTTAAATAAGTGTATTATTTTTCCTGAAGTCTTAAAACAGTATTGTACAAGTAGCCATGAATTGTTAACTGTTTTTTAATAATAGGACAGGTAGGAAAAAGGCAAAAAAATAAAGTAATTAGTAAAAGAATCCTAGACTGGAAAAAGCAACTAGCAAACATATTTATACTGCCAAAAACTATTTACTCTTTTCTGAAGTCTTAACCATGCCAGAAGACTTTCCACCTCATGTGGAGTGGGTCTAATTCTTTGACTAGTATATAATTATTACCATGTGTAATTTTCATGCAAAATCTTTCTATTTCGTGCAGTAATTTGCTCCTACTTTTGCTGTAATTTTAGAAAGGCTTCTAAACACTTTAAATATAAAATCCTGGGTGTATTGTTTAACCTATAATCACATCAATTTTGATTTAGTGAGATTTTCTTGTTCATTAGTTGAGAGATCTAAGTTACTGAAAACGAAGAGTGCTGCCATTCAAGGAGAAGTTGTGCTTTTCTTATCTGTCACTGCCTGAATGAAAATATTTGTAGCTGGAGCACTGCAAAATGGTTAATGAACTGAAGGTATTTAACAATACCTTTAGGAAGGATTTGACAGGCCTTAGATCAAGTCTTTAAAAAAAGCAACACATATATCTTAAGAGCACAGAGGCAAAAACCTGCTGTCGCATTGGTGAGGAGCCATTTAGCAACATGGTGATGAACAACCTGCAAAGCAGCCTTGTGCTAAAAATATCCACTGTTTTCTTTTTCTGGAAAAATCAAAACACATTTAAGCTCCAGAAGCAGTAATCTGCCTTATCAGAAAAGGAAGAATGCAACTGATAAAATACAGTAAATACAGTTTCTATGTGCAATGTAAATAATTAACTGATTACAGGTTGGATTTGCTCTTTGAGAGGACCGGGGCAATGACAGGAAGATGCTCTGTTCACAATGTGCAGTCACTTGCCTCCCAGTGTTACAGCTCCAGTAAAGATCTCTGCCTTTGGGCAAAGCAGCATTTAAGTCCAAACATCTTGATTTCCTTCTCCCCCTCCCTCTCAAACTGTATTCTGCAGGAAGCCTTTGACTGGGTTTGACATAAAAATCCATGGTTGTGGATTATTATTATCAAAAATGTGTAAGAGTTTACAATCACAAAAAAGATTCCTTGCAAATGCTTTTTGGCAGTCAAGAATGGGGACTCATCTTGATGGTACCTTTTTTAAATGCATGTCAGGGTCTCTTCCAAAACAATCTCTTGGTTTTCTGCTGAATCATCAGTAACTAAGGAAAGCAGAACAGATTAAACTAGTTTAACAGCAGGCTTTTTGTGAGTAGCCTTCCCCTTTCTATGAAATGCCACACCAAGACACTGGATTCATGATAAAACAAGCCAAGGCCTTTAAAACAGAAAGAACAAAACAATTCTTTCATCTAGAAGGGGGAAAAAAGCCTCTGTTGTTTGCATAACAGAATTAATGCTGATGTCAATATTCAGTTTCAAGACAAACTAATACTGCATGGAACCTGCAAGGTAGGACAGATTCTTTAAAGACAAGATCTTCAAAGTAAAGGTGCCTTTGACTGGAGTCTTAGGCATTCAGACAGGTAAGCAGCGCTGAAGAAAACCTTAGTGTTTCTGGGTTTGACATAATTACAGCCATGAGTGTCTTAGCCAAAATGTAGCAGACTGGTGTTCCCTGACACCAGACAGGATGCACAGTCATCATGTTACAAGCTCCTGCATGACTTTTTATCCCAAAGCTGGTGGATAAAAAATATCTGCAATCATGTCTGTGGAGCTCCCTCATAAACGCACCAAAATAAAAAGGTGAATCAGATGCTCAGTGTTTGTCTTCCCATGAAGCCAAGAAACTGAGAGCTAGGCTGCAGAATCTGAACTACAGAAGATTAATGGAAATACCCACTGACACTGACAGGTTAATGGGAGGAAAAGCCAAAAGCTGTAGAAAGAAAATAAATGAAGGAGAGTGAAACTCGATGGTAGGAAGGAAGAAAGCAAAAACAAAATCCAGGCAACCCCCAAGGTATCGGCATGACACTCAACCTAAACTAGCTATTTTTAGAATTACAAGTTGTTCTGGACAAATCATCTGCCCAACTATCTTTGCAGTCGTGCATGTTTCTAAATAAACAAACCAACAGAAGGTTACCTGGCCTTTCATACACAGTGATTTGGAAGGCAAACAAAAGACTGAGCAATAATATGAGTAAAACGGCAATCCTACATCGTAAGTAAAGCACTGCAAATTCAACAGTGTTATTCTTGTTCCTATCTTTTCTGACCTAAATCTTATTATTGCAAGGAACAGCTAAGTCAGCTGCTTTCTGAATTAAATTTAACTGCTTTTCTATAAGCTGAACAACAAAAATTGTAAAACCTCAGTAAGAAGAAAGGACAAAAGGCTCCCCAAGTGATATTCCCTTTTTCCCTGAAAACCACTTTCCATACAAATCATTTGTTGTACCTAATATCAAAGCAATTTTTGGTGGAGAGTTGCAAAGAGCCCAAGTCAATCCTAGTGCATCCCCCCTCTGTGTTTCTCCCCTCGCTCCCCACTCACCCCCAGCAAGTCTCCTGCAGGTGCTCTGCCCTTGCTGAGCCACAGGAACAGTGACTGTGATTCCTCCTTCTCCTTTCAGTACGTTAACTGGCTGAAATGGCTCACCACTGTAACATATCAGTGCCAAAGCCAGCACGAGAGAGAGCGATGGGATGATACACAGCATGATGGCAAGCAGTGAATTAAGCAGGATATTATTCTATTGTACAGTATTTCCTCCTGAGCAGTCCACAGCACGACCCCACAAGAGTCCTTCTGTCCATTTCCAGGCTTTCCATTCATTCATTCATGCCAAATTATCAACTGGATCTAAGCAACTGTGTCTTGCCTCAGACTGAGGGCGACTTTTTCAGGAGACCAATGGGATGTGACTGTGACAGTCTAAATTGTTGGACTACAATTGTAAATAAGCAAATGACACAGCACATGCCATACAATTTTCTGAAGCTCCAGAAATTTGATGAGATCTAGCTATAGCTTTCAAAGACTGAATTAACAAAACTAATTTTTCTCAAATTATCCTGTATTGCTATGCTAGCAGTAGGTTCTAGTATTTGATTATTGTGGAATATCTTCAGTTAACCAAGAAATGCAATGATGCTTTTCCTCAATATTAAAAAAAACAAACACAAAACCCAAGACAAACCACCAACAAAAACAAATGTTTGCAGCAAATCCCTCCATAACTTGCTTAAACAGGGGTATTTAGTGCTGTACATGGAGTCTATAGTTTATTAAATTTTTTACTTTACCTCTTGAAATAATTTCTACTTATTTGAAAGACATAAAATAAAAATCTTTATGAACCACCACATTTATTGGTTAATATTAACTTATGAAGTAACTGCCACTGTACTACCTACATACACCCATAATACATGATTAGTACTAGAAAAATCACATATTGTTAAAGTTACGTCTCACTGTCTGTTTAAAGGCAGCATTAACACCAGTGTGAAACTGCAGTCTTGAGTAGTAAGCTACCTGTATTTCCCTGAAAAATACCATGAAATCAGGGATTCTTATGAGAAATCCTGTATTTAATTATAGTACTAATCTTTCTGAAAGCAAAGCTTAAAAATTAGTTTAAAAGTACCCACTCCCAACTTGAAAACATAAAATGCATTAAAAGTCCCTCAGCTGGCTCAGATCTTATAAATCAATCCAAATCAATCCTCAACAAGATATGGAAACACAAGGTAAGTTTTTCAAGGTTCCTCCAGCAGCAAGTGGGAGGCAAGCTGCAAAGCTGGGAACAAGCAAGTACCTTATCAGACCTGAAATTTTACTTAGATCTAGACAGAAGCAATAGGAGCTCACACAGGCATCTATTTAATAGGCCCCACCCACACAGCAGTGAAACCCTGCCCACTTAGAGGCCTCACCTGGGCTACAAAACCCACTCCAGCAGCTATAAAGATTGCACTTTTAGGAAGCACAGACACACTACTAGCAGCAGCAACAGAGTAGTCCAAGTACTACTGTCAGTTTGTCAGGGTATTAGAAATCTCTAACCAAGTGAGGAGAAGTCTTTGAGCTGGATGCTATCTTCCACTGATGGCTTAATCTCAAAGCAAAAAGAAAGAGGACAAAAATAGAAGGGTTGAGCCTGCCTTCAACTATTGTTATTTCATTATTTTAGTACATTTAAAAAAACCCCCAATAATACTCCCTCCAACTCAAGAACTTGAAACTACACAACAGTTTTGTTCTCATGATAAATATTTTCACTGCAAACAGATGCAAGAACCTTGGAGCAGACTTTTCTAACAAGTCATTTTATTCTCAATTCAGTCGTGTTTTGTCTTCTTTCAGTAGGAGTTTCTCATGTATACAAATTGCATTCGATTTCTTGGAGACCAGTGACAAAGCCAGCATGAATTCGAGACCAGTATTTTTTCACCAGAATTGATAGAGAAGATAACATTTGTGCAAACCTACTGGAACATATTGGCACACGCTCTGCCAACTCCTGACTTTCACACATCCCTACTGTGCATTTTGAGAACTACAGGGTGCTGCAGCAAAACATGTACTATGACTGAATTAAAGGTTTAAGGACTTCTTCTTAAGAGGAACAAGTGCCAAGCTTTACTAATTATCCCAAAGATTTCAAAGTAATGAAGATATATCTAAAAATATGAATAGTAAAATCACCCCACAAAATATTCTCCCTGTGTCCTTGACTACAGATTAGGACTAGAGGAGACATAGTGCAAGACTGTAGAGTTTGACTATATTTCACTCAATATACACTTTCAAACTTTCAGGTGCCTGATAAATAAGAAACTGAAGATCTAGAAAAACTGTATTTTACAGATTTTAATAGATTCACATGGAAGTGCAGTTTATGAAATTTAGAGCAGGCAACATAACAAAATACTACAGACTTGTTTTCTGTCCTCTCTTACTGAGTAACTGTTGATGAGGAAACTAGGCACATTAAATGTAAGAAGCTGACTGTTCATTACATGAATAATTTCTTCCACATGGAGGAACCCCCTCTATTCATTCCTGAAGCACCATCACTACTGTGGTTTGGTATCCTAGGCTTTTCAGAGCTCACCCCTGTCCCATCTCTGGCTGAGTTACCAGTGAGCACAACATCACACAGCAGCAGTTACTGTGCCTATGGGCTACCAGTCTGACTGATCTTTTGTTATTCTAGGGGAGAAAGCACCATTTCCTAAACCTCTAAGCTGACTACAAATAAGATTGCTGTTCCTCCTACAGTATTGATGACAAGGAAAATGCAGTGGCTTGTGCAGCTCCTTCGAGGCTGCTGGATAAGGGCAGTTTTGGGAGATTAACTCCCACACCACCAAGCACTACAAGCTGCTGGGAGTGTTTTGGAACAATAAGGACCACTGCCACCTGCCTTGTCACTCTCTTGCAGCTGGTCCTGCTACAGCAAGGAAGTGAATCCTGACAAGGACAATGACAATATTCAGAAATTACCTGAGAGATGCAGTGACTTTTTTTAAAGCATCAGAGACGAGCGTAGGCTAACAGAAGCACACTGTGCTGCTCTGATCACATACTGCACGATGCCAGAATGAAAAGGAGCATTTTTCTTCCCCTCTGCACAATCCTGAGCTGTAGAGATCACACAATACCACAAGAATCCCTGTTCTGTTTCATGCCAACTATCATCAGCTGACAGCACGGTAGAAATCAAAGGATCCATTTAATTGCTAACCACTTGTTGTCAGATCAGCTGTAGATGCTGCTCTGACAAGGATGCACATAATTTAAAAGAGCACACCACCACAATGGGAATGACTTGATATTTCTTAGGAAGATAACAGTGCTTGTGTAAGATTTTTTCATTGATACTACTGAATTTGTTATTTTCAGTATTCCTTCAACTCATAAAAATAGATTTTGTATTTGTATTTTGTTTGTTCTGGTGCTTGATCAAACCATCACCTTTTTCAAACACTTCTACGGAAAAATGCAGAAGATTACCATTTTAAGGAGCCTTGCCTGTTTTTCTTTTAAAGTCTACAGCTCACTAGCAGCTTATAGCAGTATCAACATGCTCCAGCATTCCACATTTTGTCTTTGGAGGCTCCGCTTACTCTGTGCAACTAGATGACTGAAAAACTTTTTTACTGGTTATTGTATCATATAAAGAAACCAACTTTTACAGACTGTGATACAAATGTATGGAAGACTAGCAATGGGCAACAAGAAACCCAGAAGCTTGAAGCTCCTGAGGTCTACCTGCAATGAATTAAAACACCATGTTATCTCAAATGGATCAGAGAATATAAAGAAGGATTAATACAAAGGATTAATCAGATGAAGGTACAAGTATTCAGCTCTCAAGCAATGGAACACCTCCTACTCCTGCTACAACACAAACTACAACTAATGAGTGAGGTCTTTCTTGGGAAAGAAAATTCAGTCCTAAAACATCTACTGCTGGTAATGGTAACAATATCCTTTGTCATTTACATAATTTTTCTCAACATGCATTATTTTCTGGCAGAAAATCTTTAGACAAACAAATTAACATACTCATTTTTCCCCCTCAACTTCACACAAAAAATATTATAATAATAAAGCTTCATAAGGAAGGAGAAAGCAGGGCAGATAACATCATTACTGAGATATACAACTTGGTTAACAAACATTTCTAACCCCCAAAGAAACAGTAAAAATGGGAATTGAGTGCTGTTTCTAGCACCAAGACAGCTATGTAGAAAATTTTTCTCAGGTGTTCGCTGCCAAGCAATCTTTATCTCAGAGATGCTTATAAAATGACCAAAAAAAACCCCTTATCGTTCACCTAATTCACACAACCAGGTATCAGAACAATTACTAGCATTCTTTTTATTCTTTACTATTATTATAAGAGATGGTTAGGATAGAGAGCATAAATTCAGGCCATTACTAGGATTGCAAACTGACCTGCTCACTGGGGTATATCATATGAGTAAAGACTATTTGATTAAGGAAAGTCTGAAATCCCACGCACGGTCACAGCTGCACCAATTCCTGCTGCAGGAACCTGTGTTATTTGCTATTTACTTCAGAAACACACAGTCCTAAAGGACAGCATCCATTCTCTGAGCAAGCAGTAACTGATGTTCTATTCCATTTCCACGAGCTATTTAGCTCTGAATTTCATATTCCCTATGTTTTTAAGTTTTCACAGAAACTTGTAAACAAAGCGCTGTATTCTAAAAAACAAGTAACTTATTGAGTAAAGGTTATGCTACAACTGGCTCACTATTGTTTCCTCTGGGGCCTCAATATTTAGGGTTTAGAATGAGAGTTCAATGGAAATTATTGTCAGTTTGAATTCTTTCATGAAATCTTCAATTGCCTACTCACACAAAGACGTTTTTTCATTGTCGCAGGATCTGTACTAGCCATTCCCATCTCGGGAGGAACATGGTGTCATTAACTGTCACACACAGCGCTCTGAGGCTACATAAACACCACCAGGCTGGTCTGGTTTCTGCTCTTTCTCCATCACTACAGAGGTAACTATAGGATCTAGACTAATTTACATGTTAAAATATTTAAGTGCTGGTCTGTAAGCTAGATTGCTTCTAATTTACCTGTCACAGAAGAGTGTTTTTCTAAATAGTCATCATTTACAAAAAGCATTTAAAAAGAGAGCCGTGATAAAGTTGTTACAGCTGTTATTTATGATCCATTTAAAAGTCCTGCAGTATTATTTTAATTGAAATTGTAAGAAAAATGTGAAGATCAAATTCCTTTTAATACCTCAAAAGCATGCACTATGAACAGTCAGTAACAAAATAAGATTGAAATGCTTTAAAGGCAACCATACAGAACACTAATCCTCCAGTCCAAAATGGAAAATTGCAGTGTAAAGTGATTATAATCCTAAATAGAACCTCAGTACAGTCTGACCCTTCTCTACTTACAGGAAACAACCCCATCCCCCATTCCAAACCTTGAGTCAGATGCTATCATAACAACTACCCTGCATGGACAAGAATTTTACAGTAAAACTCAGCTAAGAAAATAAAACAGACTATGACAGTAATGTTAAGATGTAAAATTTCTATTCAGAAACACCTGGTCTATGAGCACTGACAAAACAACTTAGAACTTCTGTTTTTTAGGTTCTAATGCATGTGGATTAAAATGCACAGCTGATGGGAACTGAATATATTAAACCCCACCACCACAAACCAGTTTGCACCCGTTACTTCCCCTAGATTTAAGTGGCTAAACTCTGGCTTGTGCAGCAGCACATAGACCTGATCTCCAGTGGTTAGCAGAAGTCCTGCTCTACCTGCAGACCAAACACCTATACTGAATAACCATTGCAAAAGTGTGAATTCTCTTTCAATAGAGGCAGCAAGTCTTGAGCCTGGTGCAGGTTGTTTGATAAACCAGTTCTGTCGTCTTTCAGATTTTTTAATAAAATACTTTATTAATATGAGGAAATGAAAACCAAAACTTTCACAGTGTTGTACAGAACAATGTCTGATGGTTTTGTTAAGAGAATTTTGGATTACTTTTTTCTTCTCATTTGTCAGTCACGGTGATGACAAACGAATAAGAATTAGCTATGTTCATCAACCATGAATAATTAGCTATGCTCATAAACCATATTTACATACTTACATAGTAATATGAGTATTTTTGGTTCTGCAGAAGTATTAAATACTGTTAAGTCCTTGCTTTTTAGCAAGGAAAAAAAAAGGTTATTTTCTAGAATGAGGTGCAGCTTCCCTTTCTCCCTGTCCTTATATTTGGCCATATATGGCCTACATATGCTTAAAGGATTAAGTTTCTAAGATATCTTCAAGCTTTTCTGTGGTCTAGTTTTCCTACAGAAAGGAGACACAAAACACAACACATCTTGGTTTTTCTCCTTTTGCCTCTGCATCTAAATCCTCAATAGTATATATGCACTATCTCAAGCTGAAAACCATATTTGTGATATCACACCTAATCACTTGTAATCTTGAAGCCTGTTCAGTAATAAAGCAGCAGGAGGTCAGAGGAAGAGCATATTTCAGAAGAGAAGACTACTGTTGTGTAAAACAGAATGGGTACAACCTGAAGGGATGCATCAACTATGTCAAAAATCCCTTGATTTATATAAAACATATTAATGCTTGAGCTCTATCATTCTCATTTACCATTGACTAAATATACTTTCCACTGTAGTCATTTTATTTTTTTGTGTTTTGCTGTGTAATAGGGTACATGCAAGCACACATGTAAACTTGTAAAACACAATGAAACCAAAGATTTCCCTGACTTTTCAGTATATTAGAAAATAACGGTTGACCATTGTTACCAAAAAGCAGCTTTTTAATTCAGAATTTGTATAGCTTACTGAAAAACAGTTTAAAAATGGAAACTGGCTAAATATAACTCCTCAAACAGTCCTGACTAATGGCTTTAGCAAAGCTACATTTTTAAGTTATCTGTGCTTTGCTACCGAATGTGGTTACTTTTAATCGCTATCTTTCAAGATTTTGGAGATAGCATATTTCACTCTCTCATATCTCAGTTTTATTCATATGTGGAATAAGAAAGGAATACTCTTGTAATTTTAAATTACTGAGCTAAATAAGCTTAAATTAAAAAAACAAACAAACATAACCCAACCTCTCAACACCTACAAATAGGCCTCTGACAGGCAAAGCTAATTTTAAGTCTAAAGGCTGAATCAAGATATTCGCTGCAAATGAGCTTTTATTTCCAGTTTAATTTTCTGATCTTTAAAATCTGAGAAAATAATACCTTACAATACTTAAAATTTCAACTACTGTAGCTACTGACACTAACACTTTCAACTTTAGAAAAAGACTCTGACAGTGTTGCCTATTAAGTCAATTAAACACTAAAAAAACCACACAAAAACCATTTTAAAATGGGTTTTCAACCATATTGTGTAAGAGATAACTGGTTGCTTGAGTAACTTATTAGCATAAAGGCATTAGGTGATGCCTTCATTGGCATCTCCTTTTAAAGAGATGTTTGTCTTCTCCAAAAATCATTGCCTTTGAAACCCTAGGCAAAAATCTCTATTTTTGCTATTTTTATCCCTAACCATACATTTCACTTCCTGAAGTACTAGGACAAATTCCTGTGCCTAGGTGGGGAGATGTGATGAGCACCAGATTTAAAGAGGCTGGATAGAGCACCCACCTTCCCAAGGCTGGTGGCAGCCATGGGGGGAACATGAAGCAGGGATGTACCTTCACATCTCTGCTTCAGATAAAAGCAAACACATCCAAGCCACATTTTGCTTTTGCAGTCCAAACTCTGGGTCCAGACAAAGCTGCTAATAGTCCGTTTGGCAGCAGAGTCAGATCTGGGACGACAGGGGAGTACCAGAAATAATTTTTACATTGAGTTAGGAGAAAAATCAAGTCCCTTGTGTTCCCAAAGCCATCAGCAAATGGACAGAGTGAGAATCAGAACTCCATTAGGATCAGTTAGTCTTATTGATTTAACTGGAAACTAGATAAAGCCTTAGATATCTGATTCTATAACAGTGCTTTCTACTGTGCCTCAGTCAAACCACGGCTTATTCCATAGGGAAGCCATAGTACACCTTCTCATAAGAATCACTATTTTTCTGTCATTTCAGTTCTTACTGTATTTATGTCCAGTAATGGTCAATACATGTTAAATGGGAGTATAAATTCATTAGAGAAAATAAGCCATCTTGATATTCTTATCACACTCTTCATTTTCCTATTTGAAAATGAAGTTGAGATTATTTACACGTTCAAGAAGATTTTGTTAATATTAAAAGCTCAGACTTTACTGTCATGCAATAAAGCTGATGGCAACTGTTGTTAGAAAGACCCGGGCAGTGTTGGCAATCAAGTGAATACAGACCTGCCAAAACAAACCAATAGCAAGTCCTGGACAAACCAACAACCATTGCTTGCTGCCGTTTATTTTCCTGTTGTTTTACTGTAAGCACTTCCCCCTACCATCTGTTTTGTACAATCTTCTCTTGATAGGTATCTAAAATGGTATAGCTGCAAGAGGATAAAAGGGTTACTATCTTGAAAAAGCAAGATAAAGCCTTCCCCCCCCCAAGAAAACAAAATTGTTTCCACTATTCCAAAGATATAAAGAAAAAACCCACAATAGCTACATATACTACACATAAAATTCTTATTTGATCCAATAACATAGAAAAATCTGTTACTATTGAATTTTCGGGTGCAGTAACACTGGTGTGAATTTAGTACCTTCTGCTAATTTGTAAAAAGCCTTATTGTAAAGTTCCAGTTTCTATGACCACTGTTGGCATCTGTTTTTATGTAAGACCAAAGTTAAAAGGTCCAGTCCACACGCTTGCAGAAAGAAGCCCATATATATAACCCACAAAAGTTTGAAGCTAAAAACAATCTCTGGATGAGTTTTCATTTTTTCCCCAGGTCTTACTTTCATGTACATGGGAACTGGCAGTGGTTGCCCTGTTAATATTTAGTCTTTCACATTTTTCGGATGGAACTCACCAGCTGATGCTGCTCTATAGGTACTGGGGACATGAAGTAAATTTAAAGGGAGGAACAATTTTCTTCCAGGTTTTAAATAAACGCTTATTTAAAAACTGGTCCGTTTATTTTCAAACAGCCTCTTTTGTCTTTTGCAACTCAGTCTCTCCACTAGGAAAAAGCCTGTGCTTCCAGCCACACTTGCCTCATGCATTCAATAATTAGCTGGATACAGCAGGATTAATTCTGACCCCCAAAACAACACAAGTAGGTACTACTGCTTACTGCTTTGTAGTTTCAGAGAAAAGGATGGATGGAAGAGGAAAAGTGTCACGTCACATCCCACTTCCCCACCCCCCTTCATGTGAAATCACTCAGATTACTTCAAATCACCCTTTAGAAACACAGTTGTTGGGGACAGTTGTTTTTTTCTAAGTGGGGGGGGAGGAAGAAATGAAGGGCAGGAGAAAGGAGCAATGGGTGGTTTGTTGTTGGTCTCCGTTAAATTCAGCAGCCAAAGCAATCTGCTGGGCAGCTGCTGGTGCAGCCAGAAGTAGGATGGAAGAGGTGAGACCTTGTGATGTATTTTCTCATGGCATATGGTTCAAGTCCCCTACACTATGAACACTGGTACCTAGACATTTCATACATGCATTTAATGCACTCTCCAAAAACTAAAAGCAGCCATCTGAACACTTCATCCATCTGGAAAACTGGACGGGCACACTCTGTTGAAGTCAGTGGCATGGAGGGCAGATCCCACTCTTGGAGAGGCTCTTCTTAGATCAGCATCTCAGCTCACCTGCCTTTTACATCTGCCTTTATGCATTTTAAGAAAGTTTCAAGGTATTACAGAGCTCTTACATTTTCTTTTATTTTTGGTGCTTCGTAGTTTGATTTTCCCTCTACACAAGGCAGATGTATTCTTAATTTTGGGGGGGGAGGCACTGACAGCTGTTACTGCTGTATTTAGGCTGCAAAATATTAAGGGGAAATACTAATTCAACTCTCGAGTGAAAGTATTTGTAGACATAAAATCAGGGTGGGGAATCAGTCTTGCAATATCTTCTCCCATGCCCTTTAGCCACCATCCAGTGAGTGTATTCTACCCAATCCAGTACTGTTAAATAAAATTAAGCTTGTGTTCCTTCTAGAGAAGTCATCAGATAAGACTATATAAACAAGTTACTCCCTTTCACCTTTTTTCGATTATGATAAATAAATCTACATTAAAATGTTTTTCCTTCTAAGCAGCAGAATTAAGTCCAACACAGGAGTTCAACAGAGTTTTCAAGAATGATAATTAATGATTGGACCAACTTTGCAAAGATAGGATTCCCTAACCAGAAAATGTTGGTAACCTTATGGATTTTCAAGAGTTTAGCACCTCCTGAGGGTGTTGCTAAAATTTGAGACCGGATATCTATCCTTAAAGAAGATTCTACTTTCTTGTTCTTTCTCCCTGCATAAATGCAAGAGATAGATAGAAGCAAATGGAGAATAAAACTAAGTCTTGTACGTGTAGAAGCCTGTACATAAGTGATTATAAACACTTCATGTTACTGGACCTAACAAGATACATCAGCATATTAGTAAACTACTGGAGTCTGAACTGTAGCCCAAGTTCTTTTATATACTTTGAATCCTTAAAGCAATTTACAACAGAGAGAAGAAACACGTTCAGCTAACAACATATCACAGCAAACCTGTGTGAGGCAAAGGTGTTGTACAACCATAAATTAACTGCTTTAGAGTATGCATTAAGGGGCAAGAGCAAGGGATGAACCTCTTACAATCCTAAAACACACCCTAAATATCCCCACATCAAACTACAGATTAGAAGTCTAACAATGCAGACAGTATTTTTTCAGGACCACTAAATGTAACAGTTTTGCACATTTCAATAACACGTTGTGATGCCACTTCATCAAGGAACAGAACCAATGCTGTCCATATCCATGAAGCCTGATGCTGAGCAGCTCACAGATTCAACTGATGCCTTTGGTGGCCCTGATGTGCCAGGAACAATTCCCTTCATTGACAGGTAGTCAAGGAAGACAGAAGTCAAATTTTCCTTTTGTACATTTAGATGATTCAAGTTGACTAATGAAAAGTAAAAGCATTGTCTCAGTTTCCATTTGTAGACTCATCAGTGCAACTTCTGACACGGAATGCTTGCTCACAGAAACAGACCCTAAAAAGCAAAATTACAGGGCAAACCAAAGATGACAGAATATGTTCAGACTATAGTGCTGCAGTGTGTAGGCAACTTGCTTGAATTTCAAATGAAACAATAAGAAACATAAAAAATAGGGAAAAGTTACCACATAAAGGAAAAAACTTAAGTACATTTTTATTCTCTCTCAGGCACAGCAACTAGAGTGACAGACTGCTGACAATACATCTGTATATGGTCATATCAATGGGATTTAAGAGGTTTTATATCAAGAAGTATGTCTAACTCTCAGCAATATCAATTACTAGTTTTTCAAGTCATCTTTTCTTGTAAGCTCAGTCTAAGCAATTTAAATTATAGTTTTACAGAGCACATAAGATCTGCTTTATGATAAGAGGGCAAGAGAATCTGATCACAAGCTATCCAGAAACTACAAGTCTATCATGAACATAACAAATGCAAGACATTTAAACTTCATGCTGTCATTTGAAAGCCTTTTTTAAATTAAAATATTCTAAATAATTAAAAAAACCTTTCACATAAATAAGAGGACACTGAACAGAAAGCCTTTAACTGCACATCACATATTATAGAGAAGTAGGTAAGTAGTCATTAATTGATTTCCTTTAATACTTGGATGTTCAATGTCATAAAGTCACATTAGTAACTGCTCAAATCCTGTTAAAGCCTAAGTAAAAGCATCAAAGCAGTTTTACTAGTTTTGTTAGATACTGTAAAAAGACCACATAGTTTTCACCTCTGACCTCTCATTGTAGTGCCTTTATTTCACTTCATCATTACATTTTTTTCATTAAAATTCAAACAGAACAAGTGGCAGCTTCTGACTTTGATAAAAGGTCACTTCTCATAATTTTGTACTTTATTCATCTCCTGAAAGCTGTAGGAAAAAATTAAAATTACATCTCATTCTTATACATCTCAACACACAAAGTGAATGATATTACTCCATGCAAGACCAGATTTTAGTCACATTTTCAAAAACCAGAATGAGATGAAACTACAAGAGCAGCACAAATACATATATGCCAAAGGAAGCCAGTGGTCCATGGAAGCAGGCACCACCACTCTTAGATGACAAAGCACTCCAGGTGAAGTTATGTAACTGTAAAATCCCTGTGTTTGGAAGAAATCTTTAATGAAGTCATCTTCAATTTTAGCTGAGGTGGTATGTTGAGGACAAGAGCAAGATTTACTTTTTACAATGAAATCTTCAGCAGAGCTTTCCCTCCATCTGTCCCCTTTTGAAGGGTCATCACTTCAACAGTTCAGATGGAAAACTGAAAGCACCAAGACTAGATGGTAAAGCAAAGAATAAACACAGGTCTTGATTATCAGTTACCTCCCTCAGAGTGATCAATCTTTTGTACAGTGTCTAACATAAAACCCAAGTCTCACAGCTTAAACTGATAAAGAAAACATTAAGCTTTATCAGAGTAGCACCCTCTATGCCAACTTGCACAAGTAACTACAAATCAAAACATTTCTCAATCAGTACTATTTTTATTTAGATTATTTGATTAACAAATATGAAACACATAACCCAACTTTACCCAATTAGCTAGGAAAGCCTTTAAGGCAAGCAAAAGAAAAACATTAAAAACAAAAGTAGCATTATCTTTGGATTGGTTTCAAATTCACTGCAGCAAAATCATTAGAATTCAATTAAGTTTCTACTGTGCTGTAATTGTTTAAAAACTAACACAGACAATATGCATTAATTTTGAACTGGAGTAGCAGCAATAACTTGTCATTGACAAAGTAGATGTCTATCACCTTGACAGTTTAAAATGCAACATAGCCAGCAAGTCTACAGTACATCACAGTGATTTGTGATCAAAGATGAAATAAATATTGTTAGCTTAATCTTCTAAAGCCTTAAATTTGCTGCATGAAGAACTACTGGGTGGTTTTGAACTCGGCTTCTACATCTGTCATGGAAAAAGGTAGAAATCACTTCCTACCCAGTCCTCAGTTTATTCATGGCATTTGAGACTTGTCTCCTTCAAGTATCTTTTTTCCATCTTGACAATTTCTGACACTTAATCAACTATCTACAAAGTTGTTCCATATCGTAGATCATCTCTCTTGCTCTCAACTGAGCTTTAAGCTCTACTATACCTTTTAGCTGGAGAGGACCATACAAAGCATTCAAAATGTAAAGGGATTTACACAGTAGCACAGCAACCTTTTCTAGTTTACTCTTGATTCCTCTTCTAGTAATTGACAATTGCTTGTTTGACTCCTACTGAATGATGACACAATACTAAGACCTTGCTCCCGCATGGTTATGGCCAGTTTAGCATCCACCACTTTATGCAAACTGGGGCTACTCTCCTCAGGTAGCCACCCTGACAAATAACAACACTGGAAATTCAATCACATGAGTTCTTCCGTGGCTCTTTGCAGCTGTACCCCACTGTTACTATCCCAAATAATTTAATATCAGCTGTAAGCTTTCTTCCCCACTGGTCACCAGGGTTTTTCCGGGTAATTTAGCAACATGTTAGATTCCCAGAGTTTGTCCTGCCTAGAAGTGAATTTTTCTACTGATACAGACAAGCATTTACTTCTACCCTATGTTCTTCATAATTTAAGAAACTATTTATTGACACAAAAGCCTTCCCATCTTATGCTATGGCTTACTAACTTCCTTTAAAGGTAGTGAGGGACCCTCTCAAAATTCACTTGGAAATTAGATAAACCTGAATCAATCTTATAAACCTGGTTATTGACCCTTGAAAGTCTTCACAAGCTTGCAAGACAGGTTTTCTTACAAAAGTCACACTGACTTTTCCCAGGCCGAGACCATAAGAAGTAGTGGATAGCTGCATAAATAACACTACTAACTGGACTGTTTCCAGCACTTGCAAGTGCTACAATCTCCCTTACCTAAATTCTGGCATCACACCTGCCATTCTCTATACTCCTGGCACCACAGAGTTATACAAGAATGTACATGCCATCAGCAATTCTGCTATTTTGAGTTTTTTAGAACCAGAGTGAATACTACCCTGTCCTCATACTTTGCTACTGATCACATCATCAGCTACATCCACAAACTCTTCTCCTGCCTCTACTGTATTAGACCCACCAGCTAAGGAGCCCCCACAAAGAAAAGTTCAGAAAATGAAACACTTCGGTTTCCTCCCTAATGAACAAAGACAATTAAATTTCCCTGCAAAAGTTGTATCTATTGTATGTGCTCCATTTGCATCCTTATCATCAGCAATTCCTGTAGGTAGTGTGAAACTATTCTGATCTGTAGGAAGAAAGCATTATCAGTTTTGATGAATTTTGTTAACCACAAATTTTTCACTGTGTTTGTACATTTAGACTACTAGACTCATGATTTTAACACATTTGGACATTTCTTCTGCTTTTTTTTTGTTTGCTTTGAAGGCAGTTGTCTTGCTTCCAGTTGTCTCCTTCATACTACCCAGGTTCTTCTGCTCTCTTGTAATTCTGCTAGATGGCACACACTGGCACTCTGTTTCACAATTGATCTCCATCTCCTTCACTATGCTCTAGGTCACCTTGAGAGACTTAGTCTTAAGAGCTGTTTGGTTACTTCCTTTTTAAGCAGCTTTTTTTCCCCTCCTATTTTTATAGCATCTTTTGAACAAGATATGCTTTAAAATATGTATTTGATGATACAAAAAAAGACTAGAATGGCTTAAATCTTCCTTTAAAGAACACAAAATAGTCTGTTCTCACCTACCATTTCTTTGAGCCATGCTGTGTGGTGATAAGTGTGTAGCTAGTCCACACCACAGTATGTGTTACACGAGCAGACACTTCCATTGACTCAAGTTAGGTTTCAATACCCTAAAAAAAAAGAAAAGCAGGGGCAGGAACGACAACACAAAAAAATCCAACGACACAAACATGGATTTGATAAAATTATGGCTCTCCTAAATCTCTGCCAGATTGTTTTTTGTTTTGTTTAAACTACATAGGAGTGGTAGCTGAACTTTATTTGTTCCCCAACTCATTCCCTCATTTCACAATATCAGCACTGGAATAAATCCAGTTTCCACATAAGTAATTCATATGTAACTATAACATTACATTCAAATTATAAAACAAAACTTGTGCTGCACAACAACAGTTAAAGTCTACAAGAACTACAAATTGTTCATTTTCCCACCCACAGACTGCAGACTGTGCATCACTTCTTATACAAAAGAGATATGAATAGCTATAATTTACATCACAACATTAAATTTGCATTAGTTATAGAATCAGTTTTCTCAGTTTCTAGAATAATGGTGCTCAGAATGAGGCTAATGCATTACAAAACAGGTGGCCTTGAAGTTCAAGAGTGTAAAGGCAGGACCTTGATCTACCCACAAGACACAATGGAGGTTCAGAAATATTAAAAATAAATTGATTTTTTAGTTCTGTAGTCTTTCCCCAAAACCTCAGTGTTTAACATAAGATTTTAGTACTTGGCATATTTAACATCCAACTGACATTCACACTTGACTTCCAAATGTTCAATATTCCTTCAGAGCAGAAGTAAAATACACCGAAACAGGTGCAGCTAACGCTCACCACACCATAGTAACTAACAAGTCACTTAACTTTACATTTTTCAGTGAAGGGCAGAACATAGCTCTCTAGTTTCACCTCCCTTACATTTAGTCTTTGTCTCAAAATAATTTAATTTTTCTAGCTCCTCTGCACAATAATCATTCCCATTTTTTTTAAGAGTCAAGGTACTGTTCTGCACACAAGAGCCTCTCCTCACTTTAGAATCTTGGTTCATCTCTTCAGTCTTGCTCAAAGATACAATGCTGTAAATATTGCTGGAGTATCATCAGAAACTCTGAGACGTTTAGCAGGAACTTTGAAGACTTGCTACACAAACAGACTGGTGTCTATTCGTTTCCAACAATTTGCAAGCTAACCAGCACAAGAAACAGAAGTAAGACTGGAGAGAGAAATGCAGCAATGCATCAAATCTATCTTTTTTTTAATAAATAAAAAAGAATTATTTAAAATTCATAGACTTCAATAACATATTGTATGTAATAGTGCCCTACAACACTGCAAATATTGCAGAATTTAACAAAACTAGAGGTATAAAAAAACATTTCAGAAACACAAACCTATCTATATGACATCACTGCAGTTACATCACTGTATTGTAAAATGACACATTAATAACTGAGAACAAAACCTAACTAAACAAGAACCCAAAGAGTTTCTCAAATTGTTCAGATGGGTGACTTCTATTTCTCTTTCAGATACAGCCCCATTTGAAGGTTTCTCATCAGCAATTCTTTAAAAGAAGTTTACTGAGGCACAGCCATTCATTTTTGTAGACACTTACGCAGTTATGTTCTTGCATTAACTGTCTATGATATTTTCCATGAAAAGTATTACCTCAGATTTTATTGTTGAATTCAATTAGATTGACTCCTTGACCTGACAAACTCATAATGCAAAAAAAAAAAAAAAAGGAAAAAAATCCTAATGTACTTCTATGTAGAGAGCTGAAATAATCCAATATATAGCCACCTACTCCCTACGATCATACCAGCACTCACATAAATGCTACAGTAATCTACTTTCCCCTTCTCCCATTGTGGTATCAATGTAAAAAGCATTTGCAACCTTTTAACAAGAGTGCTCTAGCAAAACTAGACTTGTCTTTGACATTAGCCTAACAATTCTTATATATTTATTCTTTGGAGCCTGAAGTTTAGGAAAGTCCACATTTCTTCCAAATTAAATTAAAAGAATAACCTCATCCTGCCACCTTGCTTTAATACATTCCTCCCTTCACTGATAAATCTAAAGTATAAGGGATCACCCTATCATTCCACTTCCTCACAACAATTTCAGCTGTAGTAAAGTGGATGAGCAATCGATCCAGTGGGCTTGCATCCAAAGTACAGCCTGAAGTCTTGTCAAGGGCCCCATCGACCACACCGCAGTTCAGCTATACTAGATTTTATTTTTTGTAACCAGTTAATTATGTCAACAATAGAACAGACTTCACACAACTAATGCAGCAGTGTTTCTTTGGAAGCTGCAAGGCTGCCAGCACAAATATTTCAAAGTTTTTACAACAGCTAGTTTTCATAGGAGAGCCCTAGAAAGTGTAATGCAGTGGCCTGCTGGTGTTTCAATCTTGAGTGTGCTTAACATATAGGAGAGATCCATGTCGTGAGGATACTGCAAAGCTGCCTTTGAGTATTAAAACAGATTTTTAAATTAAATATTGTTAGAAAAGCATACATTAACACATACAGAAACAAGCAGACCAAGACTCAGTGGCCACAGTTGAATTTAATCAGAATCCACACTCCATTAGCAGCTGGAAGAATTCCAAAAGCCGCCTGTGCCCTTGGCCATCTGCCAAGACCACTGATTGTGTTTTAAGTCCCCTGAAATTACAAGGATTTACTTGAATATGGCATTCTCCACTCTTGGTATAGTATTTACAATTTTATTTTGTTTCACAAATAAAAAGTAGCTGTCTACCTCAGCACCAATACACTTGCATGTTACAGACATGCACAGTCAGACATACTTTATGCCACCTAAACTGCAAATATGCTTGGTAGTTTTTGCAAATGAGCCATAGGAAAGTCACTAGTGACACCTAATATGAACGCACTATAACCAGCATCTAAAGTTTGCATTACATTTACTGAGATAAAAATGAAAGTTGTCAAGCATTTACTGGCGCTATCTAAAAGTATGTTAGAGCCAAGCATCAAAATTATTGTCCAAAAGTTCCGTTCAAGTCTACTGTTCATTAGAGTCATGGCATGTACTAATACATTGCTCTTACAATAGCACTGGGCAGAAAATGCTGCAAGGAGGAAGCGTTAAAACTAATCACAACAACTGAAAGTCTTTACGATTACAACACGAACATGAGATAAGTTAGTTTGGCCACATACCGAGAAATGTGGGGAGTGTACCATCTCCCAAGAACATCTGCAGATGCATGCAGTCACAATCCTCTCTGGAGACCTTCACGTGATAGTATTTTATCTATGTAAGGTATCAGAGACCATCCAGGTTATGAAAAGAAAGAAACAAAAACCAAGATAGATAGTAATGACTAAAAACTGTTGAAGAAACAATGATAGAAAGGGAAGCAGAAAACATCCCACAAAGCAGAGTACTGGTTTGGTAGCAGATCCAGAATACTCTGGAAGTATTTGATGCTCATGTCCTATGTGGAGTCAACTCAGCTCTGACTTCCCCAAGCCCACACCAAGATCTGCCATCATTAAAGAAAAGAGCTGGAATATTTGTACAAAGTGGGCATATCACAACTCACACAGACTAGAAGCTTCCCTTGAAAGCACATCAGTACCTAAGTACTGCCAGGTATCAGGTTTGATGTATGGAAGCCTAACACCATAAGAAAGTGAAAATACTCATTGTCAGAATAACTCCTTCAAACTCAGAAGGCTACTGTACAATACAGTGCAGCACTACAGTGTTAACTTTGCTCATCCCCTTCTCCAACTGCAGCTCCATGGCAGAGTGAGCCAGCTTGTCAGCCAGATCCAGCCTCTGACCCCTCTGGCATTCAACATGCCTTTTGTTGAGCTCAGCTGGTGACCTACCCAGTCAGTATCCAGGAGCAAGACCAGCTCAGGCTGGTCACCTTTTGCTGCCCAGCCAAGGTGAATTACATGATTTGCCACTTGGCAAATGGGAATAGTCTTGCCTCTTTTTCCCCTTTCTACCAACCCCTTCAATCAGAAAGCGAATCAATTCAGACTATGAACCCAGCAAAAATGAGAACAAAACAAAAGCCCAAAACATAGACTTTTTGCCAGATTAGTCTCTGGTCTTTTAGCAAGCTGAATTGATTTACTGGATGATCAGACAAACACTAGAGCCAGCATAAAATAAGCAGTAGGAATTTGGCCTCCTTTTACTAAAGCCACAGACACAGCTGAGAAGGGCTTGATCACAGTTATTTATCCCTGTGTCTTAAGCCACAGATAGCACTGCTGATCTGCTGCAATTCATACTGATGGGACACAGTCTAATAGAAAGACTGCAAAAGAAAATATAAACAGGTCACTCAGGAGAGAAACCACTTGAATTTGAAGCATGTTTCTTATTGATGTGGCAGAGAGAAGAGACATCAGTCTCCGAACAAAGACAAATTAAAACCGTGTGTTGGACTGGTAGTAGATGCTGAAGGTCTTTTTTAAGAAGTCAGTTAACTACCAGATGTACCATACAAAACACACTGCAGTGCTCCATGGCTACACAAATGTATGTAATTTGAAACAGAGTTTTCGTATTTGTTCCCCTGAAAATATTATACCTGCTTGCTCAAGACAGCTACAGAGTAGCACCGTTGTGAGAGTGAGCAGTGTACCCAACATGAGTGAAGAGAATGAGACTGAAGAGATGCAAGCCTGACACTGAAGCCAACAGCTTACTCTCATCACAAGGGGACAGACTCACTGACCAGCTACCCCTGCACCCTGCCAGGCAGCTCTGCCTGTCCCTTTCACACTGGTTCGGGTACTTGTCAGATCCCACCAGAAACTAAGTACTTGATTTCCTAAAAATATCTCTTTCCTCCCTAGAAAGATACTTTTCCTGTTGAATGGGAAGTTAAACAGCCTGGCCAAAGGTACAATACTGCGAAGAGTGAAAAAACCCCCCGCAAAAAAAAAAACAAACAAAAGGGAAAGAACAGGACCAAGACCAACAACAACTGCTGCTGGAAGTGAAGTAACATCTAAAAATGAACCACAAGTTATCCCTTCCAAGACTCCTACTAGGAGCATAGTCAGATTCCCTAATGACATGTAGATGCAAGCAAGCTAATATAGCATTACCTATCCAGCAAATTGTTATTCAGAGTAAGCATAAACTGTCCCTCAGGGGAAAGATTTACTAACACACAACCCTAGACTGGAAAGGGACACAGCCACGGAGGTTTGATACACATTCAAAAATAGAAGTGAAGAGACTCTAGGCATGGAAAAAAGGATATAATTTCTTTTCTATAAAGAAGACTTTCCATAGTCTCACATAATGCCAGGAAGGAGCCTCATCAGAGAACTAACTGAAAGAAGTAGAATAATTTTCCCATTTCTTGACAAAGACACAGGGGAATAGTTTGCTCAGGTTTCCTTATCACTTACGGCAAAACTCACAACATTAAAGACTGAATACTAAGATGGATTAAGTCCAACACATTAATTTTTAGGTTCAGCAATAGAGTAAAATTGGTGCCAGTCTCTCCCATTGGGACAAACAATAGCACTTTCAAGATCCCCAAAAGTCACCATGGATATGGACTACCTGTATTCCATAGTGATTTCTACAAAATCCCAGAGATCACGCCTTCATTTCCTTTACATTTTAGTTCCCTAGCATTTGCTGCAAATACATCTAAAAACATTTCCCCTAAGAGCCTGATATTTAAACTGGCAATATCAGAGTAATCAGATTTTACTGGTTCTTTTCATGACATAGAAAGCATAATATTGATTAAGTGTTAAGAGATCTGGTGTCTGTTCCTAGAGGACAAGCTCAAGAATAAAGTGGCTTATTAGGATAAGGCTGCTGGTAAAACCTAAAGGAGCAGAAACTCAAAACAGCAGCCAATGAAGAGATTTCACTTTTTCTTCTACTGCTCCTCCCCTCAAGGATGACCATTAACACTTTCCAAGTTTCAAAATCACTACCCTCCATGCAGGGAAACGAACACAGTCCAGAAAAGGATCTGGCTCACAGCTGGCACAGACCAAGACAGTCTTACCTCTGCAGCACGGCATCACACAGCACAAGTACCAGTGTGCTCTCCTGCCTGCTGTTCACAGCAGTGCTCAAAAAGGTCACAAGAAGTCATTTTGCTCATTATTTTAAAGAGCAACTCACATCCCACTACTGTCCTTTCTGCCCCTCCCTGCCTGCTTCCAGACAGAGCTAGTTTTCAGCAGGATGAGCAGCTGACCTGGCTGACCAGATATACACACACATTGCTGGCAGCCAGGCTCAGCCATGGGAAGGACAGGTTTTAGGCAGGCCCACACTCGTGATGAAGCCATGCCTTTATTTAACAACAACTTGGCCAGAAATCAGAAAAATATAACTGTCTAAAAATACGTAAACCCCCAAACAAAATTCCCCTCTGTCCTGTGAAACACTCTTCCCCTTCCAGATGGAGTGCTGAAGGTGCAATGTCGCCTTTACATCTCTGGAAATCTTAAGGAGTGAAGCTGTTACACTGCAGCATTACTGGTGTTGGGATAGTTATTTCATGCTTCCTGACCTTAAGTACACCTTGGAAGGGAAAAAAAAAAAAGAAAAAAGAGGTAATAAATAATTTAAATAGTTCATTAGTAAATCGCCATGGAAAAATTAACAGGATCGTATGTCCCAGGTTTCATACTGTTGGAGCTAAGTGACAAGGAAAGTGTCACTTGTATAAAAGATACTTATATTCACACAGGAAATATTTTATATTTCCAGCAGTCATGCAACAATTTTGCAGTCATGGTCTGGATAGTTGACGATGATTAACAATGTTGTGGAGTTTCCATGGTGGTTAACTTACCTCAGCTTTTAAGTAATCTTGCATTATTTTTTGTTTCATTCCAATTTTTGGTGGCAATTATCTTTCAAAAACTTTAGACATCCACAGCATAAGCACCTCTCTGATCAGTCACCTTGTATGCTTTTAAGAGAGGATTTCAGTGTCCTGTGCCAGCAGGACTAGCCTTGGAGCAGAGCTGCAGGCTGGATTTGTTTGACTGCGCTTCGATCACTGTTCCATTTAACACACCCCTCCAAGGTAGCTGCAAAGCTGTCTGCTCACTGGGGGAGCTGTGAAACAGGTTCCTAGTTCCTATCCAGCAACAGTGAATACTGCCAACTCCACCAGAAGCCCCAGTCAGATTCTCCAGAGCACTTTCCTCTGTGCATTACTTATGCAAATATATGTAAATGCACAGGATCTCAAGGCTTTAGGAAACACTTCATAAAGTAATAGGTTAATTAGGCAGGAAATCAGCTGTTCTGTCCTGAAATATACAGTAAAATTCAACAATACCAATCTTCTGAGTAGTTAATTTCTAAAAAAAAATAAAAATGAAAAAACTGCAAGCTCCCCTCAGTTATGCAGTGGCAGTGCTGTGACTCACGGCACACTGTTTATTTTATGTTCAAGGAGTCTAAAAGCCGAGCATTTTCACTCCTGGTTTGTCTGGCCCCTTTTGTTCACCCTACCTGAAGTTCTAAGACATTAGACACATCTGAAAACTTAAATAAAACTAACTGCAATTAGTTTTGTCAGACACATGCATGTTTTCAAAGAGCGGTTAAGAAGTCTAGCACAAATTGTAGAGAGATTGCTGTATGGCATATCTACATCAACAACTACGCTGTAATAAGGTTTAGCATTCCTGGACTACATAAATTTCAACAACTGAGAGATCACTTCCATAAACTAAGCACCCTATATGGTTACAGCCTGCAGAATTACATTTAAAGTATTTGACATATCAAGCACATGAGGAAAGGGAAAAATGTGACTACTCAGACAACTACTACTAGCTCATATTGCAATCTGATACGGAAAAGCAGGGTGCATGAGAAGCATGGAGCAAAGCTGCAGATATACTCCACAGCACCCAGAAAGCTGAGTATCTGCATCCCTCAGCAGAGCTGCCTGGTAGAGGAGGTTACACAGAAACTTCTGGCAAAAACTTACAGGGCTCAATTCTTTAGTCCATCAGAAAAGGGGAAAATGGCACAAAACATAGCTAGTATGAACCTGACAAACCAATTCTGAGCTCAAACTTGTCAGCTAGGGGAGCAATAGTAAGTAGTAGAGAAAATGTAGCTCAAGGATCATGCTTTACTATCTTGGTTCTGTTGCTTCTTCCATGTACTTGAAGCCATATTATTAAACTTCATCATCCAAATGATCCATAACAGCTTGCACCACTACTTGAGTCCATTTTCAGTAGCAGATGAAGAAAACAGGGGAAGCCTTTGCAGTAAAAATACTTGTCTTCATGAGCAGCTATATAAGGTCATCTCGAGAACTCCACACAACCAAATCTATGTCCTTCCTTTAATGAATGGCCTAAGGTTTTTATTTTTTTTAAATACAGTGCTTCCCATGTAAGAGATGAGTGTGTCCCAAGTTAACACTTTTCAAAGCCTTTGACCAGCAAGTCCAATGTTCACAGAGCATTTCAAACTCTCTTTTTTTTTTTTTTTTGAGGAACAAACTATATATATTTCAAGAGTGTATCAGGAGACATAGATTAGCTGGGTTCCTTTCAGTTTTGCTTATCAAAAGGCCACTATTGGTCAGAGTCCAAGCGTGAATGAAGAACAAGCAGTCCTGAAATCTCAGTTATGTGTTTATACATGACACAGATCTCCTGGATGATGTCTTCAGTTCAAAAGGGGTCCCATGGTACAAATAAAAGCAAGTAGGTTACTTCAGGTGTTACTTTCCATCACCCGAGTACATGGATGTCTATGCCCTTGTGTCGAGGTTTCAGCTGACACCTCGGCCAACTCAACCACACAAAGTAACACATGTTAAAATGTGATGGTTTAAATCAATTTCTTGTAAACAAAGAAACAAAGGATTTCTTAAGCTGTGAATGTGGTTTTGAAGTGAATTTTAGCCTTGCTATTGAGATAATCACATGCACAGAGTAACAGCTACTTCAGTGACTAAATTACAGTCTGCCAGCCAGACATATTTCTATATCCCTCATCTGCCTGTTTTTAATTTCTGAACTTTTCAGCATTGTGCTACCAGAAGAATAGTATGGTATCTCGTGACAAAGTCAAACAAGAGGAATATTTTCACAACTCTAATAACTCTTGAGACACATGGACAAACAAGCATTTTTACACACCAAAAAACACAAGCATAGCTTAGCAATTTCAGCAATACAAAGACAGCCTCCAAATTACCAGTCATCACATACATATTACTGCAAAACAGTTAGAAACATGGTTTTTCAAGAAGGAGTCTCTACGTTTTAAAAGGCATTTATAATGGCATGAACAAGACCTCAGATTAGTTAGCAAGAACAAGCCTGTTGTAAGAGTCATCATCCTTTATACCCCAATGAATCTTCATCTTTCAGGTGACCAATACATCATGCAGGAAGAACCACTACTTTCAGGCTCTTCCAGTAACTTCTTGGGTATTCAGCCTTTAATTGTGAAGCAAGTCATGTTCAGCCAGGAACCTTAGGAAGTCACTCACAGGAAAATGAAAAACTTGACCTAAATATGAAAGTCTGAGAGATTTCCTCAACAAGACAGGAATATTAAAAATATCCTATCAAATAACACCTTCCAAGGAGAAACTTGCAATAAACCTTCCCTGAAAGATTCAGACAAAAATAATGTCTGAAGAGTGATTAGCTTGAAAGACGAACTAAAAACACCAATACCAACCACAGAAAATTGCTGTACAATGCGAATAAAATCCCCAAAAGGTGGAAGATGTTGTGGAGAAGGAAAAGAAATCCATCCTATTCCCACCAAGAAAAAGGCATAGTGCACTACCAAGATTCAAGATGCTCACTATTTCAATACTGTTTTGCTTTGATGTACTGCAACAGACCAAAGGGAGGAGGGACAAGGAGTGCAGGATTTTGTGAGCCCAGAGACATCTGAACCCTATTAACATCCCTGAGCCAACACAGCCCAAAGGACATTGCTCACTCAAATGAAATAACCAGCCACAACTGCCTGCAGCTGTAGGTAGGAAAGAGAAAGCAGCATTGTTGAATCAGCTGAAGCCCAAAATAACAGCTGGAGAAACTGCTATATCGGGAACAGAATGGGCAAGAGGTTCCAAAAATCAGTGGTTGCAGTGCTTTTTGCCTGCAAGCAGGTACGTGGATTTGTTGTCAAGCACTAAGGTTTTT
The DNA here is from genome assembly GCF_001715985.3 of Manacus vitellinus. Lineage (NCBI taxonomy): Eukaryota > Metazoa > Chordata > Aves > Passeriformes > Pipridae > Manacus > Manacus vitellinus. Next base: position 37,815,611 of record NW_021940535.1, read on the forward strand.
TTTCTCTAAATTACTTTTACCACTTGTCTTCTGTGAGCCTAGGGAATATCCAGAAAGCTTTTTTTTTTTGGTCCTGTCCACTGTGTAAGCACAGGAGAAGGCTGGTTAACATACACAGCCTGCAAAGTGAATCATGAGTCAGACTGGAAACTCACTAATCTGACAGCTCTGCTTAAGACCTAAAAGAATAATTACCAGAAAATTTCAGTTCTCCTCTGCTAACAGAGGGGGAAAAACACTGAGGGCAGCAGGGAGACTCCTAGTTTGCATCAACCCCAAGCCACTGCACAGGAGGGTGGTGCTGGGCTGCAGCACCTCACCGAGCATCTGACACTGCATTTCAGTTTGAGTGAATCATTTCCGAGTCCTCTAACTGCAAGTTTGCAGTGACTGAGGAGGAGGTTGGGTATGGGCTTTCCAGTAAAGTTAGCTCATCTGAGACTGCTATCTTTCCCAGAGAGACAACCAGCTCTTTTGAACAGCCAGCTGAGACAGCATGTGTTGATAAGTCCTTCCTCTTCCAGAAGTAAAAACAGATATAATTCCTCAACTCAACTGCTTTCTCAATTTTTGGTATTTTGCAATTTGGTCTCCTAAAACAAGCTCGAGATTCAGCTCAAAATACAAGTCAGAAAGACAGAAGTGGGAAGCCCAGAGATTAGCTTTTGTTATGTCAATCTTCTGACCTTTCCTCAGCTCTAGGAAATCATAATGCATGAGATTCGCGTGCTGTAAAGGGCCAAACAATCACATACTTAAAAGAGTATTTCTCTCTGAGTTCCTCTGCAAAGTTTTGCTCTAATCACCCAGAGCCCAACCCACGATGAGGGTCACACCACACCATAACACCAATAAACACTAACTACAGACATGGCTGAGAGAGAAAACAAGTACACTGAACAAAGAAAAAACACAGACAGCAACATCGTAACATCAGAACCTGCTGTACCAAAAAAGCTTTTGGTACTCACATGATCTTAACAAAGGCCGACAAACATGGGCAACATGATCAATGCATAACTCAACTCTGCAAAACAGCCTTAAGTATACTTTGCAACAGGGCATGCCATAGATGAAGGACATTATAACAGAACTGGTAGCCTAATAACAGAATTACTGAGGGTTGCCACCACAAGCTAATCAGATATTGCTCAATTTCAAATCAGTATAGTAAAACTATTAATAAGCTGCTTTCTTTAACTGGCCTTAGGCTAACCAAGTTTGGTATTTTCCTTTCTTCCTCCAGCAAAAAACCAAACAAAAGTCAGTAACTGCTACAGCCACATTCTGGATAGCCTGCAAGAGAATATTTAAGGTAAGATTCTCAAGAATTGTTATTGTTTAGAAGGTCTTCCAAATGTTGGTATTTACCTCTAAAAGCAACGTCAAAAACTTCAGCCCGTAAGAAGCCATTACAACTTTTTTGAAGACACTGAGTCTCTGGATATGCAAATTACGAAGTTAGATGATTCAGCATGTTCCAAAAACCAAGACTGAAGAGATGACCAGAAACCAATGGGCACAATATAGACAGTTCTGTCTCTTTCAAAATACACAACAAATTGAAGAGGTTAAAATAATTGAGAAAGGCCTCCCTGTTGAAAGTGCAGAATCCACAATGAGAGCTCTCTACTCAAGTGAGCTTTTTTACTATGGACAACAGTTTAACGCAAGGTTACCACACACGAAATTGAGCTGTAGATAGGAGATCACTGGCCAGTCAAAGAGCACACTAGAGTTATATGTGGCCCTCCAACTGTCCTACAGTACTATAAAAACTCACCTTAAAGTACACATACATCCAACTCTTCCCTCCACGCTCCCCGCAGTGTTTGCAGCTCCTCTTAAGCTGGGACTGACACCTGTGAATACAGCCTTTTGTGGTATAAAACCCCTGCTCTTCACTTTTCTGCATTCGTTTTTCCTTTAGCATATCTCCCCAACTGAACTTGCCACAGGATCACATCAGTACTAGAGAGAATGGAAACAAGTCCAGCAGCCCTAGCTTTAGCAGGCCTCAGTACTATGGAGGCTGTGGTTTGTCTAACCCTAAGCTAGCTTAAACTGGTGCTTCCTTACAAACAAGGAACTTCCCCATCTCTTCTGTTTTTACATCAACTCCACATTCCTTCTGCTGGCCCAGCTCTTTGCATAGCTGGACCATGAACTTCAGTGAATTATGGTCCATCTAAAAAACTTCTCAAAATGTATTATTTTTGCTGGATTATTACTGTGGAGCTGGGTAATTACTGATAAGAAAAACAGATATGGCTGAACTTGTTAACCAGGAAGACTGGAACGGCAGAATTGATTGATAAAATGCAAACACAGGTATAGCAGAGCTGTGAGACAGCACATGACTAAGACATCAGGAGAGAGATGAGGAAAAATGAAAGACTAAACCAGTTAACTCAAGCAGCTGCAATGTGGTTCTGTAAGTCGCACCCTCACCAAGGAGCTCCACAGGCTAATAATGGCACATAAGGGAATGTGATTTTTTCAGTTTTGTCATACAATCTAGAAGAATCATGCACATACTGTGTTAAGAATATTAATGGTTGCCTTGGGAACTTACAATGCACACAAAAGAGCTGGATTAGACTAATTACCTTGTCTCAGTACACAAGGTAGCTGTTCACCAAGCCTGATGAAAAATAAGTACTCTAAAAGGTGTATGGCCATTAAGTATTTCTACTGCAAACTATTCAGCTCCACTCTTTGAAGATAAAGCTAATGTTTTCTTTTCAGTTTGAGATCCATCACTACAGCATTCAGCTACTTCAAACAATTTTCACAACACCCTTATTAAGCAATCTCTCAACACAAAACTAATTAACTTATTACAGAACAGCCCAGGCTCTACAGGAAGATCATAAGACAGATGATCACATAGCAAACCACATGCAAGAAGTCACCATCTCAACCATTAAAAGCTAACTCTTTTCACCATGTACTAGGATGCAGACCATGAAAACTATCAAGGTTTGTCATTTCCATCCCATAGCCGAGGCAGCAACTACTTACACTGCTTCAACTATTTTGCTAAATGCAAACACATGCTCCACTAACAGTGAAAATGAGAACAGAAATCGGGACTTTTTGTTAGACATTTACATAGTAAGTATACATATGAGAAGTGGAAAAACACACAAATATACCTTGGAAGTAAACATAAAATAGTGAATTCATACTGGGGTATGAAAATAAATGTGTACTTCTTTCAAGCCTTTAAAACATCAGAGTTAACAGCCAAGATGACTAAGCTCTTAACAAGTCAATATATCCATAAGCCAACATCACTACAACTCTGAGTGCTTAGCTCTAGCAAGATCACACTGAAGAACTGTAAATAATGGGTGGTTTCACCTTGCTCTAAAGTTGTCATGAGGTCACCCAACATACAGGTAACCTACCAATCCCTACAACACAAGGTGTTTTCAAGGAAGAGCAGAGAATGGGACTATACAGCAGGAACTACATAATGGGGTGAGTCAGTTATATTAAACAAAGTTTGCCACCCTGAAACTACAGGAGGAAAATAAACACCTACCGGGCTCTGGCCAATGAGTATAATGCAAGTGTCTGCTTTAATGAGCAAAGAATTCAAAAATAATCCCCTAGAGACTCCTTCTTAAGGCATCTGGTGCAGGATACTCAAATAAGACAAGTAAGTTGAGCCAGCAAAACAAATTTGTGGTGCTTATTTGCTTCACTGAACATTGTTCAGCCCTCTCTGCTGTGGTTAATGAAATTCAGTTTCAAAAACCTATAGGCAAAAAACCCACCCTAGCCTTTGCAGCACCTTTCGGAGTGGAAGAAGTGATAGAAAGTAGTTTTGAAACTGCTGTAAAAGCTCTTTCATAGCTCTTCCCCTTTCATACCTAACAGAACCTATTGTATGTGTCCCTTTCAATAGTTCAGAGAAGGACATGAAATATCACTTCCATTTGTATTTCATGCAGGCATGTTTACTAGCCTTAACCTAACCATAATAAATATTTACAAATTGTATTTTTACTAGTCCATCAACGCAGTTGCAAAAGCAGTATCAAATTAATTTCTGCAGTAGACAGCACTTGACACCCAAAAAAGAACTAAGTTTCAATAAATAGCTCTTCCTGTTCTACTTCCTTCTATATACAAACATCTGGGCTCAGTGCCCAGCTGACTTTATTTTAAAATAGTTTTAATTGCTTTATTATCTACTCTGATGTAATCAATGCTTAATACATTGTTTCTTCCTGCTTCTTAGAAAGAGCCTTTTCCCATCTAGTCTTAACATTACCTCCATTAAACAATTCATAAAGTTTTTTCTCCAAGCTCACTGTTTAAAATCTTGAGTAAACTCTAAGATCAGTAACTTCAGTTTTACTTTGCCTCAGTTTTGAAAAGCCACTTAGAGCACAGTTGCAGCAGTGATGTTCTACATTAAATACAAATAGTAGCTGACAACACAAGCCCACCCCATCTCAAGACAGTTTCCAATCAACCAGTTGTGCTGACAGCCAGTGCCACAAGTCAACATTATGGTTCCATATCCTCTGGGTGTCACCTGTCTCATCATCACTTAAAAGTATATTAAAAATACAGACCCAGAAGTTATCAACTCCTGTAACTTATGAAGACATACTGCTAACAGTAAGTGCTGTGTGTTTGTTTTTGTCGATTGACCTGACCCCTTCTTTCCAGGAAACCAAGCAAATATATAGTTTTTATTCCAGAGGGCATAGCATAGTTTGTAATTATTTAGGCTGCATCTTTCTAAGGAACTAATCAATAACTTCTCAGTGTCATCTTCCTACACATCCAATGTTTCAGGACAGGAAGTTCTTACAAGAGAGGCTAGGTAAGTCAGGACTAAGAAATGTGATTTATGCCACAAGCAGGAGGTTCTACTCTCCAGCAACACATTAAAACATAAGGACAGGCATGAATAAGTGAGCTATTTGTGTATTTCACAGAATATTCTGAGTTGGAAGGGACCCACAAGGATCATCAAGCCCAACTCTCAAGTGAACAGCCTGGCCCATACAGGGATCAAACCCACAACCTTGGTGTTATTAGCACCAGGCTCTGACCAACTGAGCTAATCTCATTTGTCTGGATAAAAGTTTGTTACAGGAAAGACAAGGATGCTAGCTAAGAAAATACCCAAACTAAAAACTGACCGTAACACAAACATTTTTATAGCTTTTTGTGGAGATACAGAAGCTTTCTTAATCAAACATATCCTAGTGCATCTGAGGGGGAAAGATGCATTTACTTGTCATGCCTTTTTGTTTCCCCCTCCCAACTTCTAACTCTAAAGGTGAAGGAATCCAGGAGGTCCACTGGTAGACAGGAGTCCCGCAGCTCTCCTTTCATTACTCTGTCACAGTGTTGTTCCATTTCTGTAAAAAAGATCAAGCGAGATTACAACTGAGTGCAACAGTAGCATCAGGCTCACAGTGAGCAGTTGAAGAAGGTCATAGAGTTTATTATGTGTTGAATTCTTCACCCACAGAAACTACGCTCTGATGTACTCTACAGAACGTTGGGGGTGGAGGTTTATCCATGTATTCTTGTTCCACTTGCTTATTAGGCAGCCAGTGCCATTGAGAAGTCAGGCACTGCTAAATTTTTAGATCAGCTTGTAATCATCCAAGAAACAGATGGCGATTACAGATTCCAGGGGCTGGGGGGGGGTGTTGTTTGTTTTTGGTTGTGGGTTTTTCTTAACTTGTACAGTATGCTCAATAACTTCATTAGGCATTCATTCTCTTCTCCTAAATATGTTTAATTTAATGGTTGACACAGTAGGCAAGGTCTCCAGCAGTCTGTTCTTTGCCTCAAAATTAGATACCAAAAAAATCCACTTGTATTAGTTTTCTTCCATCTTTGAGAGTGATGTTGTGAAGGACCTAAGCCTACAGACTCCCAGCTTTCCTAACAAGCTCCTAACAAAAACAGGCAACCAACTCCAGCAAGAGCAGGTTCACCATCGTTGTGCCTGGTACGATCATCATAGGATGCAGAAAACACAGAATCTGTGGGTTTCATTTTTTCACAGGAAGTAAAGATGGAAGAATTACTTCCAAAAGCACTAGGCAACAAGTTACATGTTACCTACCTTCCCTCTCCTTCTTCTCACAGTTACTGTAAATCTGGCAACAGTGAGAATATAGAAGTAAAAACAAGGACATCAGTTTAAATAAAATATTACAATTATGCTAACTAGTTAAATATATAGCTTTAAGTCATACTAACCACAGTTAAAGTAAGTATTTATTTCAGTAGCACAGCCAGATTATCTCTGACATAGGGTAAAAGACCAAGATAAAATCAACTGTTAATGATGCAGATGCCTGCAAGATCCAAGCACTGACAATTAGTCTTTGCTGCTACAAGTCATCAGTATTATAATCAGATCTACAAAATGGGACACAGTCGCTTTCCCTTTCACTTAGCAGCAAGTTTCATTCCACAGCATATGTCAGAATACCGAGAAATGAATTTACAGCTCTGAATGTGAATACATTTTTTCTTACTTCATAAGACATTTGGGTAATGTTAACATGTTTTCCCCTCATATGCCGTTCGAAGTTATTACTGAATTTTACTGCATTACCAAGCAGGACTTTCCATTAGGTTTCTCTCTACTTCTATGTAAACAACAACTGAGACCACCAAAGCAAGTTGCTTACAGTTTCTTGAATGGGGGGGGGGTAATTTATAAAAACCCTGGGTAACAGACACACCTCTGCAGATTTTTTTTTTTCCTCATTAAGAATTCACATCCCTTCTATAAGCCCTCAGCTTTGTGGCATCAATGCTCAACTTTTCGCTTTAGAAAGTCATGTTTCCTCCTTGGACAGGAGTTAAGAGTACAGTTTTTATAACTTCTTCCTTAGCTTCTTCACACAATTACAAACTCTGAAGATACTCCACTATCTCAAATACTCAACTATAAAGTACAGCCCTAAGATTAAAAAGTTAATAAACCTGCAGAAAAATCTGCTTTTTCCTTTTTATCTGTTTCAAGTGCTTCCTTCCAATATACACAGCAATGTCAGAAACATGGGAACTTAATCTCAGCTTTACCATTTCAATATATACTTATTCCCCAAGACAGTTAGTAAGACTCAGAAACTTCTACTGTCTCATTGATTGATATGCACTGCAAGCAGTCTTAAATATAATTTTTCACACGATTACTATATTCTCAGTTTAATTACTATCACCATGAATTATGATCTATGCTCAGCTACTAGTCTAGCGTTTGCTTATGGATTTGTTTATTCTGCTAAGAAACCTAAGTATCCTTAATTCCTGTTCTTAATTAATTCACACATGTAGTTTATCCCTCAAGAAATTCTTTGTGATAAAAAGAGTTCAACCATGCTGCACACATATTTTCATTTGCTGGACAGTGCCACATCAAGCATTACAAAATGACAGGAAAAGCATCTAACAGAGGAGCCTGCAACACTTCAATGCTGCACTCTTGGCTAAGGGGAGATGTTTACATTTGGATGTATCAAATTAACTTGTTTTTTTCCCCATGTTCTCTCACTCAGAGGGATTTTGCTTCTGCAAGGCCCCAAAGCATTATTCATGCCTATACCTTGCAGCAGGGTAAAGAAATGGAATACCATCTGCAGAATTAGTCTTTGCTGTTACTAGGTATCACAACAGATATTCACACCTAAAATCATCACCTTTGTGTGAACATGAAGCCGTATTTCTCTAAGCCTGCTCTGTTGCTGAGGTTGCTCTTTGAGTCCTCCAAGGAAAGGATTTTTTGTTTGTAATTTTGAATTCTGACATACATGAATCAATACACTTTATTACATTTTCTACTGGGAACAGCTATGTACGCCACAGCACATTGATCACAGGATGGTGATTATCACTATGGTGTTGTGTTTGTCACTGTTTACTTTGTTATTATTCATACTGAAGATGTCTTTCCTCTGAAAGTAGTGGTATTTCCAGTATGAACACACATAGCAATGAGCTGTTGCAACAGGAAGATCTCCGTCTTCATCAGCGATCTTCTCCCTCTCTCCTCAGGGAGAGACAGCCGACAGCCAGCACATGCTGCCATTCAGTACAAGTCTCTCACCCTGTAATTACCAGGTTGCTTTCTTTCATTAAAGAGGCCTCTTTGGGAATTCTTCTACGAATAATTCTACCCACTGAAGAAGGAGCAAAAGAAATTTGTGTATTCAAGCCCAATTCTGGCAAATATCATATCATGCACTTCCACAATTAGAGATATTTTTGCTTTGTAGACAAATAACTACTTTCTTATCAGTCCACGATATAGGATGTCACCGCTTACAACTGATCTACAGAAAACTGGAAACCCTTTGTCATCATTTCCTACCGACTCACAGGGCTACCTTAAGCAGGCTATTGAACCTCAGCAGAGGTACACAGAGCCAAAGCATTTGCCCTAGATCACCACTTCAGGCACTGGGATATTTAAACGCAGCTCTAACAGCACTCAGTCTTGATGCAGAGACTCCAGGCTTTGGGCAAAAACTACTGAAATGTACACAAAGTATAAAAACTTCATGGGATATGGACGTGTAGGAAACAAAAGGAATAGCGAGTTAATACCACTGGCTGCTCTGCCGGTTTCATGTGGCTGTTACAAAATTTGTAGTCTAATCTCAAATTGCACATTGACATTCTTACAGGCTCGTTACACAGCAGCACCGGTAATCCACGCAAAGCCGACACTGGGGCGCACACGCTTCGCTCCGCCAAGAGAAGGGAATACGCTTTTGGCTCGACTGCCCTGACACCCGATTTTTGGCGATCTTTGGGCTCTACACTTCTAACTTGCCACGGTGGCTATTTAAAGATGTAAAGCTGCGACTTTAGCCTCATAACGCCCAAACCATGTGACATCTTTACCAGGGCTCCTAATTTTAACGCAGACCAGCGCTTGGCCGGGGGCTCTCCCGGAGCCCGGGCCGCCCGTCCCCGCAGGGTGATGGAGCACTTCGCGAATGGTGC